>NC_053035.3:96928411-97231442 GCF_002575655.3 Aegilops tauschii subsp. strangulata | reverse complement strand
ATAGACCTGTTGTAGGTATGCCTGTTATTTCTGTTAAAATAGGAGATCATTGTTATCATGGCTTGTGTGATATGGGTGCTAGTGCTAGTGCAATACCTATTTCTTCATATCATGAAATTATGCATGATATTGCACCCGCCGAGTTAGAAGAAATTGATGTCACCATTAAGCTTGCCAATAGAGATACTATTTCACCAATTAGGATTGTTAGAGATGTTGAGGTCTTGTGTGGGAAAGCTAAATATCCTGCTGATTTTCTTGTTCTTGGTTCCCCTCAAGATAGCTTTTGTCCCATTATATTTGGTAGACCCTTTTTGAACACTGTTAATGCTCAGATAGATTGCAAGAAGGATGTTGTTACTATTGGCTTGGGTGATATTTCTCATGAGTTTAATTTCTCTAAATTTCGTAGACAACCTCGTGATGAGGAATTGCCTAGTAAAGATGAAATTATTGGTCTTGCTTCTATTGCCGTGCCTCCTAGTGATCCTTTAGAACAATATTTGCTTGACCATGAAAATGATATGTTTATGAATGAAAGAAGGGCAATAGATGAAGTATTCTTTAAACAGGGACCTATTCTGAAACACAACTTGCCTGTTGAAATCCTAGGGGATCCTTCTCCACCCAAGGGTGATCCCGTATTTGAGCTTAAACCGTTACCTGATACTCTTAAATATGCTTATCTTGATGAAAAGAAGATATATCATGTTATTATTAGTGCTAAACTTTCGGAGAAGGAGGAAGAGAAATTATTGAAAACTCTGAAGAAGCACCATGCTGCTATTGGATATACTCTTGATGATCTTAAGGGCGTTAGCCCCACTCTATGCCAACACAAAATAAACTTGGAGAAAGATGCCAAACCAGTTATTGATCACCAACGATGGCTAAATCCGAAGATGAAGGAAGTGGTAAGAAAGGAAATACTAAAGCTCCTTGAGGCAGGTATTATTTATCCCGTTGCTGATAGTCAGTGGGTAAGTCCTGTCCATTGTGTCCCTAAGAAAGGAGGTATTACTGTCATTCCTAATGATAAAGATAAATTGATCCCACAAAGAATTATTACAGGTTATAGGATGGTAATTGATTTCCGCAAATTAAATAAAGCTACTAAAAAAGATCATTACCCTTTGCCTTTCATTGATCAAATGCTAGAAAGATTATCCAAACATACACATTTTTTCTTTCTAGATGGTTAGTCTAGTTTCTCTCAAATACCTGTGTCAGCTGATGATCAAGCAAAGACCACTTTTACTTGCCCTTTCGGTACCTTTGCTTATAGACACATGCCTTTTGGTTTATGTAATGCACCTGCTACTTTTCAAAGATGCATGATGGCTATATTCTCTGACTTTTGTGAAAAGATATGTGAGGTTTTCATGGACGATTTCTCCGTTTATGGATCCTCTTTTGATGATTGCTTGAGCAACCTTGATCAAGTTTTGCAGAGATGTGAAGAAACTAATCTTGTTTTGAACTGGGAGAAGTGCCACTTTATGGTTAATGAAGGCATTGTCTTGGGGCATAAAATTTCTGAAAGAGGTATTGAAGTTGATAAAGCTAAAGTTGATGCTATTGAAAAGATGCCGTGTCCTAAGGACATCAATGGTATAAGAAGTTTCCTTGGTCATGCCAGTTTTTATAGGAGGTTCATTAAGGACTTCTCAAAAATTTCTCGGCCTCTGACTAATCTATTATAAAAAGATATACCTTTTGTCTTCGATGATGATTGTGTAGAAGCATTTGAAATACTTAAGAAAGCATTAATTTCTGCACCTATCGTTCAGCCATTTGATTGGAATTTGCCTTTTGAAATCATATGTGATGCTAGTGATTATGCTGTAGGTGCTATTCTAGGGCAAAGAGTTGATAAGAAATTAAATGACATTCAATATGCTAGTAAAACTCTAGACAATGCCCAGAGAAATTATGCTACTACTAAAAAGGAATTTCTTAGCAGTTGTATTTGCATGTGATAAGTTCAGACCTTATATTGTTGATTCTAAAGTAACTATTCACACTGATCATGCTGCTATTAAATATCTTATGGAAAAGAAAGATGCTAAACCTAGACTTATTAGATGGGTTATTTTGCTACAAGAATTTGATTGGCATATTATTGATAGAAAGGGAGCTGAGAACCCTGTTGCAGACAACTTGTCTAGGTTAGAAAATGTTCTTGATGACCCACTACCTATTGATGATAGCTTTCCTGATGAACAACTGAATGTCATAAATGCTTCTCGTACGGCTCCATGGTATGCTGATTATGCTAATTACATTGTTGCTAAATTTATACCACCTAGTTTCACATACCAGCAAAAGAAAAAGTTTTTCTGTGATTTAAGACATTACTTCTGGGATGACCCACATCTTTATAAAGGAGTAGATGGTGTTATTAGACGTTGTGTACCTGAGCATGAACAGGAACAGATCCTACGCATGTGTCACTCCGAGGCTTATGGAGGACACCACGCTGGAGATAGAACTGCACATAAGGTATTGCAATCTGGTTTTTATTGGCCTACTCTCTTCAAGGATGCTCGTAAGTTTGTCTTATCTTGTGATGAATGTCAAAGAATTGGTAATATTAGTAGACGTCAAGAAATGCCTATGAATTATTCACTTGTTATTGAACCATTTGATGTTTGGGGCTTTGATTATATGGGACCGTTTCCTGCCTCTAATGGATATACACATATTTTAGTTGTTGTTGATTACGTTACTAAGTGGGTAGAAGCTATTCCAACTAGTAGTGTTGATCATAACACCTCTATTAATATGCTTAAAGAAGTTATTTTTCCGAGGTTTGGAGTCCCTAGATATTTAATGAATGATGGTGGTTCACATTTCATTCATGGTGCTTTTCGTAAGATGCTTGCTAAGTATGACGTTAATCATAGAATTGCATCTCCATATCACCCACAGTCTAGTGGTCAAGTAGAATTGAGTAATAGAGAGCTCAAATTAATTTTGCAAAAGACTGTTAATAGGTCTAGAAAGAATTGGTCCAAGAAACTTGATGATGCATTATGGGCCTATAGAACTGCATATAAAAATCCTATGGGTATATCTCCGTATAAAATGGTTTATGGAAAAGCATGTCACTTACCTCTCGAACTAGAACATAAGGCATATTGGGCAATTAAAGAGCTCAATTATGATTTCAAACTTGCCGGTGAGAAGAGGTTATTTGACATTAGCTCACTTGATGAATGGAGAACCCAAGCCTATGAGAATGCCAAACTGTTTAAGGAAAAAGTTAAAAGATGGCATGACAAAAGGATACAAAAGCGTGAGTTTAATGTAGGTGACTATGTGTTGCTGTTCAACTCTCGTTTAAGATTTTTTGCAGGAAAACTTCTCTCTAAATGGGAAGGTCCTTACGTTATCGAGGAGGTCTATCGTTCCGGTGCCATAAAAATCAATAACTTCGAAGGCACAAATCTGAAGGTGGTGAACGGTCAAAGAGTCAAACATTATATCTCAGATAATCCTATAAATGTTGAAATCAATATTATTGAAACCGTAACCCCGGAGGAATACATAAGGGACACTTTCCAGAATGTTTCAGACTCCGAAAAGGAATAGGTACGTGGTACGGTAAGTAAACCGACTCCAAAACAGTTCTAATGGCAATTTTTCTCCGTTTTGGAATATTTAGAAAAATAGGAAAATAAGAAGCAGTCCGGGAAGGACACGAGGCTACCACGAGGGTGGGAGGCGCGCCCCTACCTCGTGGGCACCTCGTGTGCTCTCCGGACTCCGTTTTCTTGCACGGTACTTCTTTCGGTGAGTAAAAATTCATTATATAATGCCGCAGATTAGAGCAAGATGTCATCTCAGGATTCTGATGGAGAGAGCTATGTCTCACACCTCACTGCTGACCCCAAGACCTATGGATATCTATCTCCTTGTGGTCGAACTACGGATGAGGAGGAGGATGCTCATTTGATGAAGATCAAAGATTCAAGTTCGGAGGAGGAAGATGTCCCTCTACCTCAACCTTGGGATATGCACATGAAGTTTAAGAAGTCTAGTCTCCCTAAGAGGGCTAAACTGTTTAAAAATCGATCTATTCCTTCTCGTCTTCGGCAGAAAAGCAAAGGAGATTTATGCGACAAGATCTTGAAGCTGGAATCGGAGGTCGATGGTTTAAAGGAGGAAATTGCTCTTCTCAATTACAACATGAAGAAGCTGAAAGCACAATTGTCATCATCACCACCATCTTCCTCGCCTCCGGCAAAGGAGATCTAATCACATGGGTATGGGCACTCCCCTTGGAAACCGCCAAGCTTGGGGGAGGTGCCCCGGTATCGTATCACCATCACACTCCTATCTTTACCTTTTTCTTAGTTCGATCCTTTTGATATTATCTTGATCTAGTAGAATAAAGTTTTAGTATGATCTAGTTGTGAGTTTTGCTTTATGATCCTTTATGTAATCGAGTCCTTGAGCTATATAATAAAGATTAGTGTTGAGTCAAGGGCTTGATTATTTTGCTATGACCTTGAGTGAATAAAATAAAAAGAAAGAATAAAAAGAAACAAAGAGATCATATTGATCTTATGGAGAGTAATGACTTCACATATAAAGAGTATGATGATTAAAAGTCGTTGAGAGTTGACAAACATAGTTTTGGTCATCGTTGCAATTAATAGGAAGTAATAAAGAAAGATAGGTTTCACATGTAAATATACTATCTTGGACATCTTTTATGATTGTGAGCACTCATTAAAATATGACATGCTAAAGATTTGATGTTGGACAAGGATGAAATGTAATGGGTTATGTTTTCTTATATCCGAAATAAAGTATATTGTCATGGATCGTACAACATGTTGAGCTTGCCTTTCTCCCTCATGCTAGCCAATTTTTTGCACCAAGTAGAGATACTACTTGTGCTTCCAAATACCTTTAAACCCAGTTTTGCCATGAGAGTCCACCATACCTACCTATGGATTGAGTAAGATCCTTCAAGTAAGTTGTCACCGGTGCAAGCAATAAAAATTGCTCTCTAAATATGTATGATTTATTAGTGTGGAGAAAATAAGCTCTCTAAAAATTCATTATATAATCTCCCGAAGGTTTTGACCACCGTACCACGCGAATATCCTCTGTTTTTGTTTCGAGCTATTTTTCTGACAGATCTTGATCACCATGACGTCTCCAAGTGCCCCCAAGGACAAGTTCTTCGAGAAGGTCATCAACCCCTACCTCGCGGAAGTGCTGCAACATCCTCAAACCATTGAGATGCGTGATGGGTTGCTGCACATCCGCGATGTTGAGGGACCAAGGAGGACCGGAAGCATGGAGACAAGGCTCGAGGCAATGGAGCAACAAGTTTTCAAGTGTCAGGAGATGGTGGAACGTGGACTCGACTCCAATCACATAATGATCACGGAGTTCACCAACAACCACAAGCTGGATGCCAAGGACATTGGGGAGGCCATCTTCAAGCTTCATGAGAAAATCGAACACCTCCAAGCCCAGATCTATGACCTGCAAAACCAAAACTGTGAGTATGAATATAGATTCAAGAGGATGAGTTTAGCTCCAGATTTAAGGATTCCGGAGACTCGATCATCCTTCTATGATGGCGAGCCTATGCCTTGGAAGAGGGACGACAAGCCTACATCATCAACAACTCCATCAACACCACCCCCGAGAAAAGAGATATAATTACATGGGTATGGGCACTCCCCTTGGCAACTGCCAAGCTTGGGGGAGGTGCCCCGGTATCGTATCACCATCACACTCCTATCTTTATAGTTTTTCTTAGTTCGATCCTTTTGGTAATATCTTGATCTAGTAGAATAAAGTTTAGATGATCTAGTTGTGAGTTTTGCTTTATGATCCCTCTATGTAATCGAGTCCGTGAGCTATATAATAAAGATTAGTGTTGAGTCAAGGGCTTGATTATCTTGCTATGATCTTGAGTGAATAGAAGAAAAAGAAAGAATAAAAAGAAATAAAGAGATCATATTGATCTTATGGAGAGTAATGACTTCACATATAAATAGTATGACGCATAAAAGTCGTTGAAAGTTGACAAACATAGTTTTGGTCATCGTTGCAATTAATAGGAAGTAATAAAGAAAGAGACGTTCCACATATAAATATACTATCTTGGACATCTTTTATGATTGTGAGCACTCATTAAAATATGACATGCTAAAGAGTTGATGTTGGACAAGGAAGACAACGTAATGGGTTATGTTTTCTTATATCTAAAATAAAGTATATTGTCATGGATCATCCAACATGTTGAGCTTGCCTTTCTCCCTCATGCTAGCCAATTCTTTGCACCAAGTAGAGATACTACTTGTGCTTCCAAATACCCATAAACCCAGTTTCGCCATGAGAGTCCACCATATCTACCTATGGATTGAGTAAGATCCTTCAAGTAAGTTGTCATTGTTGCATGCAATAAAAATTGCTCTCTAAATATGTATGATTTATTAGTGTGGAGAAAATAAGCTTTATACGATCTTGTGATGTGGAAGAAATAAAAGCGACGGACTGCATAGTAAAAGTCCATATCACAAGTGGCAATATAAAGTGACGTTCTTTTGCATTAAGATTTCGTGCATCCAACCATGAAAGCGCATGACAACCTCTGCTTCCCTCTACTAAGGTCCTATCTTTTACTTTTATCTTCTACCTTATGCAAGAGTCATGGTGATCTTCACCTTTCCTTTTTACATTTTATCCTTTGGCAAGCACAATGTGTTGGAAAGATCCTGATATATATATCTAATTGGATGTAAGTTAGCATGAGCTATTATTGTTGACATTACCCTTGAGGTAAAAGGTTGGGAGGCGAAACTATAAGCCCCTATCTTTCTCTATGTCCGATTAAGACTCCGTAACCACAAGTATTGCGTGAGTGTTAGCAATTGTGAAAGACTAAATGATAGTTGAGTATGTGGACTTGCTGAAAAGCTCTTATATTGACTCTTTCTGATGTTATGACAAATTGCAATTGCCTCAATGACTGAGATTATAGTTTGTTCTCAATGAAATTTCTGATTCATACTTTACATTGTGAATAGATTGTTACTTTAGCATAAGAAATAATATGACAATATCCATATATGTTACTATTATAAGAATGATCATGATGCCCTCATGTCCGTATTTTATTTTATCGACACCTCTACCTCTAAACATGTGGACATATTTATCGTTATCGGCTTTCGCTTGAGGACAAGCGAGGTCTAAGCTTGGGGGAGTTGATACGTCCATTTTGCATCATTCTTTTATATTGATATTTATTGCATTATGGGATGTTATTACACATTATGTCACAATACTTATGCCTATTCTCTCTTATTTTACAAGGTTTACATAAAGAGGGAGAATGCCGGCAGCTGGAATTCTGGGCTGGAAAAGGAGCAAATATTAGAGACCTATTCTGCACAACTCCAAAAGTCCTGAAACTCCACGGAAGTTATTTTTGGAAATAATAAAAAATACTGAGCGAAGAAAATACCAGAGGGGGCCCACACCCTGGCCACGAGGGTGGGGGGCGCTCCCTACCCCCCTTGGCGCGCCCCCTGCCTCGTGGGACCCCTGGTGGCCCTCCAGTGTCCATCTTCTACTATATGAAGTCTTTCGTCTGAGAAAAAAAATCATAAGCAAGCTTTCGGGATGAGACTTCGCCGCCACGAGGCGGAACCTTGGTGGAACCAATCTAGGGCTCTGGTTTGGCACTCCGGCTCAGAGCAACTGGTTTACCCTGCATTGCCAGCCCAGAGATTGAGTCTTCTGGCAATACACAACAACATGGTACAGAAATAACCGCTTTATTGATACTAGCGTGGTACAAAGGTCTGATATTACATCGAGATTCGAGGCCAAGCGGCACACACGGTGCTGCTGGACACTATGTACATTATTTAATGAACATGGCTGGGGCCTCGATCAGACGAAACTACACGGCAGCAGAAGAATGACGTAGCGGAACTCCATGGCACAGGGACACCGACGTGGACACGGCCTAGACACGAGATGCGCTCCGATGCGAATCAACTTGCCTGAAAGCTGGCATGACACGCCAGGTTAGTACATTGAATGTACTTGCAAGCTCACAACAAACATAAGCACGATGACAGACAATATCATGATAATTAATCAAGTTAAATTAATGCAAGAAATTACTACAAATGCAAAGCTATGCAAAGCAACCAAACAGCGCACCGAGTCACACGGACTCGCTTACCAGACGGTTACCTCGTAACCAAACGGTGACCACATCGGGGTCACATCTGAAACCAATCACTCATGAACACCTCGAGTGTTCAAGGTTCACCATGAAACAATGCATCACAACAATTACTAGTTTGCAAGATTAATTATAAAAGTTGATCCATGGTGTGACTTACTCCCGAGTCTTGCCCATAACCGAGGGCGCGGCTATCGATAGATTAAATACACTTTGCAGAGGTAGCGCACTTTACCCACACTACGGAATACCTGGCCTCGTACTCCCATTCGGGTGGACCAAAGTATTCCGACGAAACCCTCCCTTTGCCATGCACTCTCCCCAGCCACTCCGACCATCTCCCTCTCAGGGCTAGGTCTTGGGTGGCCCCATGTCTACCAAAGACACCAACGGCCACCGTTGTGGCAAAACGGTCCCAAACGGGGACAAGGTACCATAAAAACAAAACGAGCACACAAGGTTATGTCAGGCTACCGGGCCAGGGTATGCACACCCATAACCTTCCCTCGCAGGAGGCACCGGTGAGAGCCACGACAAAGGACCGAATCAAGACCTTCCCATTAGGTAAATGTGGTCGCACTGAATTAAAAACCCGATTCAGTGGCACCATGATGTGATCAACATCATATTCAGGTTGAACTTAATCAAGTAATACCTTTCAAAAAAACTTTTTATTACTAATCATGGTATCATACCGGAAATCATGCAACTACTCGTCACACAGAGCAAGCAACTCTTAAGCATGGATCAAAACAAGCAACATAACTATCTTGCAATACTAAGATCAGACACTTCTCTGGTTATTACTCATTTTTATCTAAAACAACATTTTTATTAGTTCATCATTTAGTTGAAAACTATTACTAGCAAAAATAGCTACCATAACTTTCCATAACAAAATATCTAGTGCAAAATCTTACTCTACTTAGCCAAACAATTCCATGAACTCAACCAGAAGCTAAAACAAGCATATCAAGCATCATAAAATAACTAGCAATTAACCATATTAATTTATCAAATTTTAAATGCAAATAAAGACTCATATTCAAGTAGAAAATCATAGATATTGAAATAACACCATCCAAATGATGATGTGGCTTGCCTTAGTGCAGAGGAGGGTCACACTCCTCCTGGTTAGCTTCAAGGCAAGATCCTCCTTCTGAAAATATTTTAAAACCACAAAAATAAATGTCAAAACACATTCTGAAAATCACCAGAAATTCTAGACAGCAAGGAAAAAATCCACCTTTTGGTGTGCTGCTAGAGCTTTCTGTAACAAAGACAATGCAAAAAGAATCAATTCATTTGGACTTATGGTTTAGAAATGGTGGCTGGTCAAAGTTTAGTCAAATTTCTGAATTAAAAATGAATAAATAGAAAATCCTGGGGGTGAAATCGAAGGCGTAAAGTGGGAGTGCGCCTCCACTTGTACCGCTTCGGGCGCGAGTGGTGAGGCTGACACTGGGCCCCACCAGTCAGGAGAGAGGGAAGGGGATCGAGATCAGAGGGGAGGTGGTGCTTCGCCGGAGCTCATGCCGGCGACGAGGGGGTTTGGGGCTAGGCTAGAGGGATAGATCGGAAGCGGGGCTCGCGGCGCACCTGCCCGTACCCGTGGCTTGGCGAAAGGTGGACGGAGCTGGTCGCAGTCGAGCTCGCAAGCTTCGGTGGCGGACGGGGTTCGCCGGAGAGGTGGAAGACGGTGGCTAGAGGCAGCTCCGAGGGCTTGGCGGGGTCCAGGCAGCTCCAGCAGACCACCAAGGCCCTGCCCAAGCAGCTGCTTGAGCTCGAGAGGAATTGGAGAGCGGCAGCTGGCTGCGGGGATCGCCGGAGTCCTCGGGTCGGGGCGACGGCCAGAGGCCTGCCCGACCGGGCTCCTGCTCGTCTACGTGTTCGTGGAGGTGGTGTGGAGTGGTGCGTGGCTAGCAAGGGAGGCGGGTGGCTTTATATAGCCGGGGCAGAGGGAGGGGGACGTGTTGCCGCCGGAGCGCTCTGGACACGCGGCGAACGTCGATGAGAGGCTCCAACGCGAGGGGACAGGGTGCAGCGGCGACGCCGGCGCTTGCCCACGCTCGCGGACGAGCACATGAGGCGGTTTGAGTTGGGGACAAGCACACGCGCGCACTGTGCCGTTTTGGCCGCGACTTGACCGGGCTTGCTGCAGCGGCTCCGGCGTCGGCGAGCGCCAGGGAGGGATCATGGGTGATGGGCCGAGGGTTGTGGCACGTTGCGACAGTCGGAGGCGAGCGCTTGCAAACACACACGCGAAACAAAATGCAAAGCGCTAGCCAGAGCGCGTCGAGACGCTGCCAGGCGCCGTGTCCTCGCGCGGTCACCAAGCTGGCATGGCCGAAACGATGGCCAGGAGCGGCCAAACCTTGTCCACGAGCTCGACCGTGCAGTGCTACGTCTAGGAGAGGTGATGGATCATACCCAGGCCGACCAGACGCGACTCTACCAAGCTGGCAAGTTTCTGGTCAGAAACTTGGTCGCCATGTTTGGCCACCTTCTAGAAGGCCATTAGGGCTAATCTCCTGGGGTTTAGGGTTTCTTAGGAAGGTCTTTAAGCTCAAGAAATCTCAAGGCCAAAAGCTCAAGGAAAAATGCACTTGCTGTACAAGGTGCATTTCTGGTCCGGAAGTGAAAAGATTTTCTACAGCAAAAATATTACAAAAAGTGATGCAATATTTTTGCATGGGAAGATGTGCCATGGTCCTAAGAATATTTAGGAATTATCTCAGATTTTTCTGAGCAAGAAAAATTGAGGTTGCTTTGGAGCACAAAGTTCTGAAATGAGCTTAAGAGAGAAAAATGAATATTTTCCTTTTAGGAAAAATATTCATTTTATTGTTTTGGGAATTTTTGGGAGGAATAAGGTAGATAGGTCACTTGGGTGAAAGCCAAGGATAAGCCCAAGTGACAAGTCCATTTGAATTGATCTAAAAATCCAAATCAAATCAGGGCAAAAACCACGATGAAAACCAAGTCCGGAAAGAGAGAGAAGGCAAGTCCGGTAAAAAGAGAGAAGGCAAAATCCAGGTTGTCACAAACCTCCCCCACTTAGGATGAATCTCGTCCTTGAGATTCGGTTGCTTGGGAAAACCATTCTGGGTATGTAGTCCTTAAAAATTCCTCTCTTTCCTAGGTTGCTTCTTCTTCAGTGTGATGCTCCCACTGAACCTTGTAAAATCTTATCTCTTTGCTGCGAGTGACCCTTTCTGTCTGATCCAATATTCTGATTGGCTTTTCCTCATAAGTCAATTCCTTAGCCAATTCTATCTCTGACATATCAGTCCTTTTCTCCGGTGGCGAGATGCATCTTCTTAGCTATGAGATGTGAAACACGTTGTGTACTTATGACAATTCTGGTGGCAATTCCAACTGGTAGGCAACTGTTCCGACTCTGGCCATGATGGGGAATGGACCGATATATCTGGGTGCCAATTTTCGTCGGGTCTGAAACCTCTTGACTCCTTTCATAGGGGTGACTCGGAGATATACGTGTTCTCCGGGTTCGAAGCTGATCTGACGATGTTTGGCATCATAGTAGATCTTCTGTCGGGATTTGGCCAGTTGTAGTCTGTCTCGGATTTCCTTGACTTGCTTCTCTGCTTCGAGCATTAAATCAGTCCCAAAAATACGGCTATCTCCGGTTTGAGACCAATTTAATGGGGTGCGGCATTTCCGGCCATACAGGGCTTCATAGGGTGACATCTTTAAGCTGGCCTGGAAACTCTTGTTGTAGGAAAACTCGGCATAGGGCAGACAGTCTTCCCACTTGGTTCCTTGGGCCAATGTACATGCCCGGAGCATATCTTCGAGTATTTGATTTACTCGCTCAGTCTGTCCATCTCTCTGAGGATGGTAAGCCGTGCTGTACTTCAGAGCGGTCCCCGAGGCTTGATGAAGTCGGGACCAAAATGTGGATGTGAATAGAGATCCCCCGTTAGAGGTGATAGTCTTGGGTACTCCATGCAGACCGACCATTCTTGATACATACAGCTGTGCAAGTTGATTTGCACGGTATGTGGTCCGGATGGGTAGGAAGTGTGCCACCTTGGTTAGAGTGTCCACTATGACCCATATCGCGTCGTTTCCTCGATGAGACCTTGGTAATCCGGTGATGAAATCCATGCAAATATCGTCCCATTTCCATTGGGATACCGGCAGAGGCTGGAGGAGTCCGGTGGGTTTTTGTTGTTCCGCCTTTTCCTTATTGCAGATATCGCAGTAGGCCACAAAATAAGCGATGTCTTTCTTCATTCCATCCCACCTAAATATCTGACGAAGATCCTCATACATCTTGGTACCACCGGGATGAATTGAGTAGGGTGCTTCATGTGCTTCCGCCAATATTTTCTTCTTCAGACTGTCTTGGTTGGGTACGCAAAGTCTTTCTCGGAACCTTAGCGAACCTTGCTGATCCATAGTGAAATCCGGTGCTTGCCCTTGGTGTAGCTTCTGAATATATATCCGTAACACCTTATCATCCGCTTGAGCTCTGCGGATTTCTTCTTCGAGAGTAGGACCAACTTCCAATATATTGGCAAGACGGGCGTCGGTGATTACCAGATTTAGCTGCATGATTTCTTCATAGAGCCCTGGAGGCAAGGAATCCATTAGGGCACTGAGGTTGGCTGGTTTGCGGCTGAGGGCGTCAGCCAGCACATTAGCTTTGCCCGGGTGATAATTTGTTCCGAGGTCATAGTCCTTAACCAACTCGAGCCATCTTCGCTGTCGAAGGTTCAAGTTGGGCTGAGTGAATATATACTTGGGACTTTTATGGTTGGTGAATATCTGGCACTTCTTTCCAATCAGATAATGTCTCCAGATTTTCAAAGCGTGCACCACTGCGGCCAATTCCAAATCATGAGTAGGATAGTTTCCTTCATGTTGTCGCAGTTGGCGAGATGCATAGGCCACCACTTTGCCATCTTGCATGAGTACACACCCCAGTCCTTTTCTGGAGGCGTCGCAGTAAACATCGAAACTGCAGTAGATATCTGGAAGAGTTAATACGGGTGCCGATGTCAGTCTGGTTTTTAACTCATTGAAGCTCCGTTCGCAGTCTTCAGTCCATACGAACTTCTTGTCCTTCTTGAGGAGCTCAGTCATTGGCTTGGCGATCTTGGAAAATCCTTCGATAAAACGGCGATAATATCCGGCCAGTCCAAGGAAACTCCGGATTTCTGAGACGGTGGTGGGTGCGGACCAATCAAGTACATCTTTTACCTTGCTTGGGTCCACCGAGATTCCTTCTGCCGAGAGGATATGTCCGAGGAATCCCACTTGTTGGAGCCAAAACTCACATTTGCTGAATTTGGCATACAATTGATGATCGCGAAGCCGTTGCAGAACTGCGCGAAGATGTTCCTTATGTTCGTCCTTGCTTTTGGAGTAAATGAGGATGTCATCAATGAACACCACCACAAACTTGTCCAAGAAGTCCATAAACACCTTGTTCATCATATGCATAAAGAATGCAGGAGCGTTGGTGAGGCCGAAGGACATAACAGTGTATTCGTAAAGACCGTAGTGAGTGGTGAACGCGGTCTTAGGAATATCTTCCTTCTTAATCTTGAGTTGATGATATCCCGTCCTCCAATCAATCTTTGAGAATACTTTGGCCCCACTGAGTTGATCAAACAGAACGTCAATCCTCGGCAGTGGATACTTGTTTTTAATGGTTACGTCATTCAGCTGTCAGTAGTCTACACACATTCATAGACTGCCATCCTTTTTGTCCACGAAGATTGCTGGTGATCCCCATGGGGAAGAGCTTGGACGAATGTATCCTTTTTGCAGCATCTCATCCAGTTGTTTCTTCAATTCCACCAATTCCAAGGAGGGCATCCGATAATATTTCTTATGTATCGGGGTGGTTCCAGACACTAGGCCAATAGCGAACTCCAATTCCCGGTCTGGTGGCATGCCGGGCAATTCTTCAGGAAATACATCTGGATACTCACTGACCACTGGGATTAATTCCACCTCTTCTGTCACGGCTGCGAAAACCATATACTTCGTGGGGATGCGCTTGCGGGCATAAAAACTGGTAGTGCGACCTTCCATATTTTTCACGGTAACTTCTCTGGTCGCACAGCTGATGCAGACTTGGTACCAATTGATGCCCAGAATGACATCCAATTTGTTGGAATCGATGATATCAATGATGTTGGAAACTTGACGCCCTTGATGTCAATCTCCAAATTTTGGCAGACGAGATTGCTTCTGAGGAGGGATCCCGGGGATTGTACCAGCATGTTTTTTCCCAAAATCGAGCAAGAAAATTTGTTTTGGGAAGCAAAACTCCACGAAATAAAAGAGTGGGAAGCCCCAGAGTCAAATAAAATTACGGCGGGTATGTCGTTAACGAGAAACATACCAATGACGACTTCCGGGTCCTCTTTGGCTTCGTCTGCAGAGATGTGATGAACTTGCCCTTGGATTATATCGGGGGCGGAATACTGCTCCATGTAGTTGACTTGCGGCTGAAATGGAGCGACGTGCTTGGTGTTCTTGGGACACTGTCGGGCGTAGTGTCTGGTTTGACCACAGCTGAAGCACGAATTGTTGCGCTGGCAATCATCGCGCACCGGGCTGGTCACGACATTCTTGACTTGTGTAATAGTCTTGTTGACGTTCTGCTGCCAATTGGGTTTGTACTCCACCTGAGTCTGTTGCCATGTACGAGCCTTTTGCACTGGTTGCATATCCTTCTTGGGCTCGAATTTGCGCTTGTGGTCATTAGCAGCTGGCTTGTTGTCGTGCAGGAGCTTGTGTTCCCTCTCGGCGATGAGGGCCTTGTTCACCAGAGTCAGGAAGTCCGGGAAATCAAACATACTGAGAGTGCACCAGAGATGTTGATGTAGGCCTCCAAGGAATCGGTCGATCTTCCGCTCTTCTGTGGCCACATCGTGGAGAGAATAGCGGGCCAGATGGTTGAATTTATTCAGATACTTGGCGACGGTCATGCTGCCTTAAGTGAGAGCGAGAAATTCGCGTTCCTTGATCTTCATGACTCCGGTGGGAATATGATATTTGCGGAAATGATCCTTGAATTTTGTCCAAGTAATTTCCTCGTCGGCAGGCTATATTGCTTTGGCATTATCCCACCATATAGCGGCTGCTCCTTCGAGATAATGCATTATGAAGGGAACCTTGTCTCCGTCGTCTGTGCGAGCAATTTCCAGTTTTCTTTCAATAGTCCTTAGCCAGTCGTCGGCGTCCAAAGGATCAGTAGCATGGCTGAAACTGGGAGGCTTGGTTCGCTGAAAATATGATAGCTTGGAATGATGGCCATTCTGGTTTCCATTCTACCCAACCATAACTTGTACACTTTTCAGTATTTCCAGCAGATCGTTGCTCCTTCTTTCTTCAAACATTCGCAGGATTTGCTCGGTGGAAGGCGGTTGTGGCGGTGGAGGCGGAGGTGGCTGGTATGGTTCAGGGGAATGTCCTGCCTGTCTTGCGGAACGACGGACAGGGACATCCTCACCAGCTTGACTGCTGCTGGCTCCACGCGACATCCTATTTTTCGTTTTCCCAATACATAGCAACCATGATGAGAAAATTCCAAAATGGGGGAAAAACCAATGACAAATCCCGGAAGAAAGCAGCGAATAAAACCAAGTCGAAAAAGAGTCCAACATAATTATACATAGTCCCAACATGAAAATAAACATCGCAATGGGTCTACTACCCTCGTACATGAAACTACGCATCATGACAAGTGCGATTACAGCCATACATCATGCTCCTGACTACCACGATACTCTAATGATCTACTGCTCGGATGGTGCTACTGCAGGCTCATCTCCTGAGCCGGACCCAGATCCTGAACTGATAGTAGAGACCTCCGGGGGAAGAGAGGTGCGCTGGCGCTGCCTTGAGGGCTCTCCCTCAGGGGCAGGCGGGGGATGGGATCTAAGCCTACGAGCGGCAGGAGTAGCGACAAGAGAAGACCATGCAGCAGGAGCGCTGCGAGGGTTCACCGTCAAAGGGTTAACAGTACCCTGCGAGGTCGTCGTAGGAACGGAGGTGGGAGGAGCAGAAGTGTAGATGACAGCGGGAAGAGGGTTCCTTATACGAGCAGCAACGAGAGCGGCGCGAGCGCGTGAGAGCTCCCGAGCTAACTCGTAGTTAAGGAGATAGCTAGCGGTGATGTAGCGTGCAAGGTGGCTAGTGGGACGATCGCACGCCGGATTAATCAAAGGAAAGCGGATATGCCCATTCTCGTGCAGAGATGGGTAGAAGAAAAGTCCAGGGTGGGTGTGCATGCGAACCTCATTGTAGCGCAAGTCTACAAGAGCCTCGATAGCAGCAAACTGAACCGCCTGAGATGGCATAGAAGCAAGACCACCCTTAGACGAACGAGTGTAAGCGCCGGATGGGGAACTGTGGTGTAGAGTGACCTCAGCATAATACTCATAGAATGCACCAGCCAGATGCTCGCGATACACCCGATACTCTGGATCAGCACCCTCTGGATAGAGTCATCGCCACACGTTCTGAAGCAGGTGCGGCGATGTGCACGGAGCTGGCTCAGGATGGTACAAGATCGGTACTGGTGCCATCTACACTCACAAACCATACAGTTAGTAATAACAACAATAAGTCATGCATGCAATGCAACAACCAATTCCTATGTCTACCGGCACTCAAATGAAACTATCTACCATTTTACTAATGCACTACCAGTCTAGCGTGTCCTACAATCAGCGCGGCTCTGATACCAAGCGTTGTGGCACCCCGGCTCAGAGCAACCGGTTTACCCTGCATTGCCAGCCCAGAGATCGAGTCTTCTGGCAATACACAACAACATGGTACAGAAATAACCGCTTTATTGATACTAGCGTGGTACAAAGGTCTGATATTACATCGAGATTCGAGGCCAAGCGGCACACACGGTGCTGCTGGACAGTATGTACATTATTTAATGAACATGGATGGGGCCTCGATCACACAAAACTACGCGGCAGCGGAAGAACGACGTAGCGGAACTCCATGGCACAGGGACACTGACGTGGACACGACCTAGACACGAGATGCGCTCCGATGCGAATCAACTTGCCTGAAAGCTGGCATGACATGCCAGGTCAGTACATTGAATGTACTTGCAAGCTCACAACAAACATAAGCACGATGACAGACAATATCATGATAATTAATCAAGTTAAATTAATGCAAGAAATTACTACAAATGCAAAGCTATGCAAAGCAACCAAACAGCGCACCGAGTCACACGGACTCACTTACCAGACGGTTACCTCGTAACCAAACGGTGACCACACCGGAGTCACACCTGAAACCAATCACTCATGAACACCTCGAGTGTTCAAGGTTCACCACAAAACAATGCATCCCAACAATTACAAGTTTGCAAGATTAATTATAAAAGTTGATCCATGGTGTGACTTACTCCCGAGTCTTGCCCAGAACCGAGGGCGCGGCTATCGATAGATTAAATACACTCTGCAGAGGTAGCGCACTTTACCCACACTACGGAATACCCGGCCTCGTACTCCCATTCGGGTGGACCAAAGTATTCTGACGAAACCCTCCCTTTGCCATGCACTCTCCCCGGCCAGTCCGACCATCTCCCTCTCAGGGCTAGGTCTTGGGTGGCCCTGTGTCTACCAAAGACACCATCGGCCACTGTCGTTGCAAAACAGTCCCAAACGGGAACAAGGTACCATAAAAACAAAACGAGCACACAAGGTTATGTCTGCCTATCGGGCCAGGGTATGCACGCCCATAACCTTCCCTCGCGGGAGGCACCGATGAGAGCCACGACAAAGGACCGAATCAAGACCTTCCCATTAGGTAAATGTGGTCGCACTGAATTAAAAACCCGATTCAGTGGCACCATGATGTGATCAACATCATATTCAGGTTGAACTTAATCAAGTAATAACTTTCAGAAAAACTTTTTATTACTAATCATGGCATCATACCGGAAATCATGCAACTACTCGTCACACAGAGCAAGCAACTCTAAAGCATGGATCAAAACAAGCAACATAACTATCTTGCAATACTAAGATCAGAAACTTCTCTGGTTATAACTCATTTTTATCTACAAACAACATTTTTATTAGTTCATCATTTAGTTGAAAACTATTACTAGCAAAAATAGCTACCATAACTTTCCATAACAAAATATCTAGTGCAAAATCTTACTCTACTTAGCCAAACAATTCCATGAACTCAACCAGAAGCTAAAACAAGCATATCAAGCATCATAGAACAACTAGCAATTAACCATATTAATTTATCAAATTTTAAATGCAAATAAAGACTCATATTCAAGTAGAAAATCATAGATATTGAAATAACACCATCCAAATGATGTTGTGGCTTGCCTTAGTGCAGAGGAGGGTCACACTCCTCCTGGTTAGCTTCAAGGCATGATCCTCCTTCTGAAAATATTTTAAAACCACAAAAATAAATGTCAAAACACATTCTGAAAATCACCAGAAATTCTAGACAGCAAGAAAAAATCCACCTTTTGGTGTGCTGCTAGAGCTTTCTGTAACAAAGACAATGCCAAAAGAATCAATTCATTTGGACTTATGGTTTAGAAATGGTGGCTGGTCAAAGTTTAGTCAAATTTCTGAATTAAATTTGAATAAATAGAAAATCCTGGGGGGGTGACGTCGAAGGCGTAAAGTGGGAGTGCGCCTCCACTCGTACCGCTTCGGGCGCGAGTGATGAGGCTGACACTGGGCCCCACCAGTCAGGAGAGAGGGAAGGGGATCGAGATCAGAGGGGAGGCGCTGCTTCGCCGGAGCTCATGCCGGCGACGAGGTGGTTTGGGGCTAGGCTAGAGGGATAGATCGGAAGCGGGGCTCGCGGCGCACCTGCCCGTACCCGTGGCTTGGCGAAAGGTGGACAGAGCTGGTCGCAGTCGAGCTCGCAAGCTTCGGTGGCGGACGGGGTTCGCCGGAGAGGTGGAAGACGGTGACTAGAGGCAGCTCCGAGGGCTTGGCGGGGTCCAGGCAGCTCCAGCAGACCACCAAGGCCCTGCCCAAGCAGCTGCTTGAGCTCGAGAGGCCTTGGAGAGCGGCAGCTGGCCTGCGGGGATCGCCGGAGTCCTCGGGTCAGGGCGACGGCCAGAGGCCTGCCCGACCGGGCTTCTGCTCGTCTACGTGTTCGTGGAGGTGGTGTGGAGTGGTGCGTGGCTAGCAAGGGAGGCGGGGTGGCTTTATATAGCCGGGGCAGGAGGGGGGACGTGTCGCCGCCGAAGCGCTCTGGACACGCGGCGAACGTCGATGAGAGGCTCCAACCCGAGGAGACAGGGTGCAACGTCAACGCCGGCGCTTGCCCACGCTCGCGGACAAGCACAGGAGGCGGTTTGTGATGGGGACAAGGACACGCGCGCACTGTGCCGTTTTGGCCGCGACTTGACCGGGCTTGCTGCGGCGGCTCCGGCGTCGGCGAGCGCCAGGGAGGGGTCATGGGTGATGGGTCTAGGATTGTGGCACGTTGCGGCAGTCGGAGGCGAGCGCTTGCATGCACACGCGCGAAACAGAACGCAGAGCACCAGCCAGAGCGCGTCGAGACGCTGCCAGGCGCCGTGTCCTCGCGCGATCACCAAGCTGGCATGGCCAAAACGACGGCCAGGAGCGGCCAAACCTTGTCTACGAGCTCGACCGTGCAGTGCTACATCTAGGAGAGATGATGGACCATACCCAGGCCGACCAGACGCGACTCTACCAAGCTGGCAAGTTTCTGGTCAGAAACTTGGTCGCCAAGTTTGGCCACCTTCTAGAAGGCCATTAGGGCTAATCTCCTGGGGTTTAGGGTTTCTTAGGAAGGTCTTTAAGCTCAAGAAATCTCAAGGCCAAAAGCTCAAGGAAAAATGCACTTGCTGTACAAGGTGCATTTCTGGTCCAGAAGAGAAAAGATTTTCTACAGCAAAAATATTACAAAAAGTGATGCAATATTTTTGCATGGGAAGATGTGCCATGGTCCTAAGAATATTTAGGAATTATCTCAGATTTTTCTGAGCAAGGAAAATTGAGGTTGCTTTGGAGCACAAAGTTCTGAAATGAGCTTAAGAGAGAAAAATGAATATTTTCCTTTTAGGAAAAATATTCATTTTATTATTTTGGGAATTTGTGGGAGGAATAAGGTAGATAGGTCACTTGGGTGAAAGCCAAGGATAAGCCCAAGTGACAAGTCCATTTGAATTGATCCAAAAATCCAAATCAAATCAGGGCAAAAACCACGATGAAAACCAAGTCCGGAAAGAGAGAGAAGGCAAGTCCGGTAAAAAGAGAGAAGGCAAAATCCAGGCTGTCACATCTGGTGGAGCTGTTCTGCCGGGGACACTTCCTTCCGGGAGGGGGAAATCATCGCCATCGTCATAACCAACGATCCTCTCATCGGGAGGGGGTCCATCTTCATCAACACCTTCACCGGCACCATCTCCTCTCAAACCCTAGTTCATCTCTTGTATCCAATCTTTGTCTCATAGCCTGAGATTGGTACCTGTAGGTTGCTAGTAGTGTTGATTACTCCTTGTAGTTGATGCTAGTTGGTTTACTTGGTGGAAGATCATATGTTCAGATCCATTATGCATATTAATACCCCTCTGATTATGAATATGAATATGCTTTGTGAGTAGTTACGTTTTTTCCTGAGGACATGGGAGAAGTCTTGCTATTAGTAGTCATGTGAATTTGGTATTCGTTCGATATTTTGATGAGATGTATGTTGTCTCTCCTCTAGTGGTGTTATGTGAACGTCGACTACATGACACTTCACCAGTTTGCGCAATACGAGGCCTAGAGGAAGGCATTGGGAAGTAATAAGTAGATGATGGGTTGCTAGAGTGACAGAAGCTTAAACCCTAGTTTATGCGTTGCTTCGTAAGGGGCTGATTTGGATCCATATGTTTCATGCTATGGTTAGGTTTACCTTAATACTTCTTTTGTAGTTGCGGATGCTTGCAATAGGAGTTAATCATAAGTGGGATGTTTGTCCAAGTAAGGACAGCACCCAAGCACCGGTCCACCCACATATCAAATTATCAAAGTACCGAACGCGAATCATATGAACGTGATGAAAACTAGCTTGACGATAATTCCCATGTGTCCTCGGGAGCGCTTTTCTCTATATAAGAGTTTGTCCAGGCTTGTCCATTGCTACAAAAAGGATTGGGCCATCTTGCTGCACTTTATTTACACTTATTACTTGTTACCCGTTACAAATTATCTTATCACAAAACAATCTGTTACCTATAATTTCAGTGCTTGCAGAGAATACCTTACTGAAAACCGCTTGTCATTTCCTTCTGCTCCTCGTTGGGTTCGACACTCTTACTTATCTAAAAGGCTACGATAGATCCCCTACACTTGTGGGTCATCACACACCTCGCACTCTGCATATATGCTGGTTCCATCCGTACATTTGTGCAGTTCCACCAAAATGCAGCTGAATAACCTTGTTTGCACAGATAATGAAAAAGCATGATTACATTATAGTGGCACTAGTTGATGAAACATACACTAATAAATAGAAGAAAATATTGCGATAGTATCATAGTATGCTATGCTGCGAGGGCAAGATGGGCCCTGCGACGCCTCATACGGTAGGCCTCATACTGGAAATCGACCCAAGTCTTCCCGATACACCTTGTGCCAATGATGAACGTCAGTGTACAGCGGTAGTACAAGGAGGGGCCTTGAGACATTCCAATCTCTATTTTTGTGCAGATCAACTAAAATTAAGCACCCCAGTTTGCAGAAACGCTTAAACATTAACAATGGGACTAGTTGACGAAACATACTCTAACAAAGAGAAGCACTTTCTTTATCTACATTGGAAATGAAATGATAGAGAGGACACTCGCTCTATTTTAATTATTACTTCATTTTATCAGTGGCATTAGGGTCGAGCAGGTGGCAAACGAGGTGTACCGTGCGTCGCAAGGATGGAGGCCGGGGGTGCTTAGACTGGGATGCTGAAGCTGGCTCTTTCAGTCCCTATCTTCCCCCCTGATGTTTCTGTGGTAGCATTTGGGTTGCAATCCAAACTTGGTCGAGCGGGTGCTGCGTCCCCCTACCTGCCTAGCTTATGTGGCGAACTTGACTCCAGCTAGTACTCAGTCCGTTCTAGTAGTAGTTTCATAACTGCCCGTTTACACTGAGATGTTGTCGGATAATGGTTCTCTATGGTTGGGTTTCTTTAGTGAAATCGGAGGAAACCCCCTCTTTCGATATAAAAAAATCAGTGGCACTAGCGGTACCAAAACATTGCCTCAAATTAATAGTGCCACTAGATTAAGGTGCAAAATAATAACATTACTGCTTTATCATGGCAGTGCCAAAACAGTAGCACAAGAGCAGACTCAACATGCAGGATCTTTGGCAAATGGCCAGACCAAAAAGGAACATACCTCGTGATGGGAACCATATCTGCAGTCAACGCCATCGTAGAAGGGATGACACCAGTCACCAACATGGATGATTCAATTCATGGGACCTTTTGGTGCAGTTCACCTAAAATGAAGCAATGTCCCATGAGCTAGCAACTTCTTCTTCATTTTTTTAAGAAAAGGGCTCTAGCCCAGGTTCCATTTCCATCAGAAAACGAAACCCACAAAGCTTCTTCCTCAAGCAACATCAAGGTTGGTTGTGCAGCTCGTGGAATGTTCAACTATAATTTGGATATCATTTGTGCAGTTCAACTAAGATCATGCGTGAAATGTATATCTCTGATTGCACAAAAAAGGTGGAAAGGAGGGTGACTAACAAGTGATGAAACATACATAAAATGAAAAGAAGCATGTTCCTTATCTGAATGGCAATCCTACAAGGACAGTAGCAATTTCTAGAGCAACAGCATTGCTTGATATTAGTGTGGGCATTTGGATTAACTATGACAACCGTTAAATACGACATTACTTTAATGGTGCCATTGCTTCATTTTACTAGCAACATTACATTAACATCTGCTACAGAGTTGGTATTTGGGCACGGGAGAGTAGGCGGACCAGGACAGTTGCATTTCTAACTTAAAGAAGCAACTTATCTTAATGGGAAATTTAGCAGGACATGAAAAAAGTGCCATTGATTCATATTACTGGAGGCATTACATTGAAAACAACATTGGTTTAACGTGTCCTTACTTTTAACAGTGCGACTGCTACATTTTACCAGTGGCATTACATAAGAGTGGCTCGGGGCAACAAACATCAGAACAGGATATCTGGGTTGGTCCCATTTTTGTTCGGTATAGCCACCTTATACTGTGTGAGGCTAGCAAATCTAGTGCTGGACATACTCTGTTGACTTGTCCCCCAGTCCCCACTTTCTTTCCTTTTTCAACCAACAGATCGGGTTTATATTGAGTTTGTACCGCGTTTCCCTTTATTTCCCTATTAGACCAAGAGACCAGTTGGATAGCCAGTCTCTACTACTTTTCGCCCCCATTATTTCCTCTTTCAACCAAGTCCTAGATTCAGGTAACAAATTTTCCCCCACCCCCACCCCCTTTCTTCCTTGTTTGAACCAAGTAGTACTAGATTCGAGTGCATGAACTAGTTTTACCTCTTAACAGTAAAAAATTAGGTGGCTTTCAAACAGCCGATTGATCCTATCTATGAGGGGGCCTGAGAAATAGTAAAAGATACAAATGCAGCAACGTCGGGAGCTCGGGAAGTAGAGCAAGGCCGGTTTCGAAGGAAGTTATACCTGAGGGTCGCCGGGATGTCGCTAGGTGGGCGGCGGGAGGCCGGATCTGCCCACACTATGGCAGCGAGGAAGAAGGGGTCGGAGGCCCTCCCTAGCCAGCGGTGCTTGGGGGAGAACGGCAAGGCACGCTGATCGAGACGCGCCAGAAGTGGGTAAGAGCCGTCGCCGAGGACGACCGCGTGAACATTGCACCTTCTCACCTTCCCCGGCGGAGAGGATCCGCTAGATCTGTGACCAACGGTGAGCAGAGAGAGAGTGTGGCCACCGCTGTCGTGTTTAGACCTGGAGAGGACGAGACAGTGTGAAGAGAGCAACACTAGCAAGCAAGCGTGGAGGCTCCTGCCTATATAGTGGAGTAGTTTTCTTTTGTCTACCGGAGCCAGCTTGACCTCGTCAATGACTGTCGAGAAGTCTTCATGCACGTGCCCCGGAGGCGCAGTTGTCGTCATTTTGATCTGAAGCACCGGATTATAACACATAACACGAAAAAATGCCACATGACAAGAATCCATAACCTGACTACCCCAAAGAGACAACATGAATCCCGACGGACAAACTAGATGAGGATCAAAGATCAAATTAAAGATAAACTCGTAGAAAAGGGGTCCATCGATAGATATCCTAATTAACATAGTAGGCTTGACCTAGATGGTAGCTGAGTAGTCTTCGTGCATGTGCCCCCAATGACCAGCGCCTTGGAGGAAGTCAGTTGTCGCTGTTTAACCCTCGCAGTGATCCGAAGCACATGAAACCTAATATTGCGAGATGACAAGAAACCTTTTTTTAGATTTCTCATCAGAACTACAACCCTGTACAACACAGCCTGCACGATTTGTAGACACTAGCCAATCCGTGTCTGCTGGAGTCTGGTCACATGCATGGACGAACTGATCTTCCGTGTCATGCAGGCACCAACGTCTGCACAACACTTCTCTAGTACTCTCGCTCATCTCTCTCTTCTATTAACTCACCCGACTTGCGGGCCCGGGGAGTGTGCCTATGGTCGGTTCTCAATTGCGGTCCCACATGTGTGTGCAAACGCAATATGACGCGCGTTCCATTCGGAGAGCGGTGTGTCAGACCGACCGACCGTCTAGGGTGCGACGCGAACGCGACGAGCGTGCTGTATATTCCGTACATGTGTACCGCCGTTTTCTTGAGGCTTTGCTCCATGGCGCAATCCAGCATGGATACAAAATTAGTATACTGTACTATTTAAAAGTCGAGGGCGGGGCTTTTCCCACGCGGTAGGCGGGGCAGTTCCGCCTAGTCAGTTCGACAAAGACGCGAGAAGATGAGGGAGTAGGCTGCTGCAAACATAGGGCTGTGTGATTTGATAGCGAGTTAGTGCTGGACAGGTGGGGCCCCGTGATTTGACTTGCCATTATCATTTTAACTGCGGCGCTACGACCGGCGTGAGTCTCCCGATTCCTGACCACCTCCATGGTATACAGCTGCCTCTCCCAATGCTCCACCATGTAGAGGTTGGCTCTTGCATGAGAGCCCACTCCTCCACTTTTTCCTTGCCTCTTTCCTCCACATATGCAAAAATGCCATGTAAGCGGGCTTATAGCCCACTATTGTACTTGCTCGTACAGGTGCTAAGCCTGCCACATAGGCATAAAGTCTGATGTGGCAAGTTAATTAAGAAGAGAGAGACTAGTTTGGTGACCCCAGGAAGAAATGGTGCTAAGCGCGTGTACCTAGGTGAAAAGACAATTTTGAGTCTATAGCAAATTAAATGAAGCTAACTTAGCAACAAAAAACTAAGCACCTATGCATTGGGGACTTGAGTTGCTAAGCCATTTAATGCCCTTAGCACCTCATCTAAGCACCATTTCATTGGAAGAAGTCACTCCTTGGCAAATGCAATAAATACTACGAAGAAAGAGATAGAGAGAAGTAAAAAATAACTCTTATAGCCAACCTTATAGCTAACCTTGTTGTATGAGTGACTAAGTGATGACTATGTATGACATGCCAACATCAAATAGCCTAACGCACCGTGTTAAATCTCCAAGGGTGCGACCGCGCGAGCGAGGCGATGGTCGTGGTAGGCGCGACCATGATACGGGCTGCTGACAGCCCTTGGATCTGAGATCGAACGGTCGCATGCTAAGTTGCTGAAAATTTGTAGAATAACCCTTGAGGATAGGATATTCACCCATAGGTCTAGAATCACGCCATGCAACCGTTCGATCTCAGATCCAAGGGCTCTCGGAAGCCCGTATCATGGGAGAATGGAAAGCTTCGTATCACCTATAATTTTCCCGACGCTTGACATGACATTGAAATCCATTTAGTTGGGCGTCGAGTAGACATGACATCTAATTGGGACCCCATAGTACTGTGGATGAATCCATTTATCCACCAGGCAACCCACTACCCTGCCATTCGCACGCCCCACTCATCATTTTTACAATCAAAAAACCGCTAGCAGTTCACTCCTACTCGTCCCCGGACTCCTTTAACATTACGACTGTCCGCTCCTAGTCGTCCCATCCTTTCACATTACGGCAGTTCCACTAATCCTAACCCCCTCCCAAATCCATGGCGTCCCAAATCTCCATGATCGGCGGTGAGTACAAGGTTAGAACCATCATCGGCGATGAGTTCGACGTCATCTACACCCGTTCTTCTGCGACGGTGAAAGGATGCCTTGCTCGCTTCAGACGCATGTTCGAAAACTCAAATGATGAATGGGTCGCTGGGCTAGATGTTGAGTACACCACAACCCTGGACAAAGAGAAGAATCTAAAGGAGGAAGAGAAGATGAAGCCCGCCGTGATCCAGGTTTGCGTGCATAACTTGTGCTTGGTCTACCACATATGCCATGCCGACGTTGAGTGCAAGGAATTTAAGAAGTTCCTCGCGGGCGGCCTAGTCAAATTCGTTATTGTAGACTTTACTACCGACATAAGAGTCCTGGGTCAGATAGGCCTCGTTGTAGGCAAGCCCTTCGACCTCCAGAAGAATGGGCTGGTGCCCTCCCGTGATCAGCCTTCAATGCTGACCCTGGCAGGAGCCATGGTTCATCCTTTCCACGGCAAACTGAAGAAACCTCCGCCCAAGTTTCATCGTCATGCATGGAAGTGGAATGTACTAGATATAGACCACATCCAGTACGCTGCAATGGATGCCTACCTTTGTTTCAATATCTACAAGGGTTGGATGAAGAGCAAGAGCCAAGTGTGCGGTTCAAGCAAAGAAGTATTGGCCAAGAGGAAGAGGGACAAGGACAAAGTCGAGCACGTGGACGAGGAGTCCGAGTAAGGTGGGGGTGTCGTTGCTCATGGTGGTTCTAATGCAGTGTCTACCGGATTAGTTGCTTAGTTTAATTTCAGGGGTGCTTAGTTTTATTTGAGGGGTGTGTTGTGCTGAGCCCCCAGGAGAACTATGTTATGTTCCTTCTCGTTACTTTAACTCTTCAGTACGTACATACTAGTATTTCATACAGTTCATCTTTAAGTTGGTAGTACTACCACTCGTTTCTTCACATTATATACGTACAATATATATGGCCAACATCATATAGCCAGCAGTTTAGTTGTCAAAGAATTTCAGGGTGCTTAGTTTTATTTGAGGGGTGTGTTGTGCTGGACACCATTATTATGACTCAAATCTCTTTTGCCATGTTATAATGACATAAATACCTATGGACCAACATGCCAGCTCTCCCTCTATCTCACTACAGTACAATAAAGTTTGGGGCCTACTTGATCCCAAGAGCGTTCTTATTTTTCCTGTAAAATTATTCGCTTGGTTACTCCTGACAAGCGGGGCCACACTTATCATTGTGAGATAGAGAGAATCGGCTTATTTTTGTCATATAACATGGTCAACGGGTTTGACATGAAAATAACAATGTCTAATGGCATTTTTGAGCAAACATCTAACGGAATGATGGCATTTTTGAGATATCTAATTGCATTTTTGAGCAAGCATCTCACGGATCGATGGCATTTTTGAGTAGTTGTAACTTCTAATGGCAAAACTGAGTAGTGATACACAACTAGTGGCATAAATAATGAGAACCCAAGAATTAAATAGGTATGCTAATTTCTTTAATAGAATTTAGCACCCCACTTAAGCACGTACTAGCTTTTTTAATAGTACTATATGCATAATTTGGCGACGAGCACTCTCTATATGTACCACCTTTTTTTAATTTCATCTTGTTAGTTTTGCTCCATGGAGCAATCCATTGATACTACTACTGTACAAAAGTATACATTTTTTAAAAGGCTAGAGGGCGGGGCAGTCTCGCTTGGTCGGTTTCACGAGAGGCGATGGCATTTGTGATTTGACGGCTCATTACTGCTGGAAGGTGGGGCCTTGTGATTTGACTATTCGTATAAATGTTACTGACGACCTGAGGAGGAGCAAGAACCGTGCGGTATACTCAAGTTTTCCACTGGAGTACTAGTACGACAGAGGAGCAGGAAACACGACAGCCAGTGCCATATGGCGATAAAAATGATCTAATTTGCTAGTCATCGATCCCACGGCGCCGCTCATTGTTAGCATTGTTCTATTCATGCCTCGCAGAGAACATGACACGTGCGGCGAAACACCCGAAGCAAAATAAGAAACACAGGAGCAAAAGAAGAAGGAAGATTATCACCCCCAAAAAAGAAGGAAGATGCACACACAAGTCCGGGGCGCTGCTCTCTACTACATGAAGGGTTGCTGGCCGCGGAGTCATAACCGCTTCTTCATCGCCTCCACGCCCTCCATCTCCTTGCACATCTCCTCCGCCATCTTCATCATTCTGTCCATGATGCGGGATTTCTTGTCGTAATGCATCTGGTCGTCACAAATGTTTTGACTACTTGTGGAGCCAAAACGGACTCCGTATGAGTCAGATACACATGTTTCAGTTAACACTACGCAAAATTGATTCCGAACGACAGTTACAAACTAGGTCTTGTGTAGTTGCATTCGATTTTTTCCATTCTACTTCACTAAACATCTCCATATGAGATCCAATTACTTGTAGGGAGATGCAAGAGACCTCAGTTATGATGATGCACTAGGTCCATAGCTGGGACTTTGTGTATGTTCTCAAAATGCGTTTTTCGAGTGCTCGTTAAGAAAGTTTCTATACAAGTTTCTGAACGAACTCCTTAAGAAAAGTTCTCCAAAAGTTCCCTATGAAAGAATCCTTTGAAGCATCTGGTCGTCACAAACGGTTTGACTACTTGTGGAGCCAAAACGGACTCCGTATGAGTCAGATATCCATGTTTCAGTTAACACTGTGCAAAACTGATTCCGAACGACAGTTACAGACTAGTTCTTGTGTAGTTGCATTCGATTTTTTCCATTCTACTTCACTAAACATCTCCATATGAGATCCAATTACTTGTAGGGAAATGCAAGGGACCTCAGTTATGATGATGCACTAGGTCCATAGCTGGGACTTTGTGTATGTTCTCGAAATGCGTTTGTCGAGTGCTCATTAAGAAAGTTTCTATACAAGTTTCTGAACGAACTCCTTAAGAAAAGTTCTCCAAAAGTTCCCTATGAAAGAATCCTTCGAAGCATCTGGTCGTCACAGACGTTTTGACTACTTGTGGAGCGAAAACAGACTCCGTATGAGTCAGATATCCATGTTTCAGTTAACACTTCGCAAAACTGATTCCGAACGACAGTTACAGACTAGTTCTTGTGTAGTTGCATTCGATTTTTTCCATTCCACTTCACTAAAGATCTCCATATGAGATCCAATTACTTGTATGGAAATGCAAGAGACCTCAGTTATGATGATGCACTAGGTCCATAGCTGGGACTTTGTGTATGTTCTCGAAATGCGTTTGTCGAATGCTCATTAAGAAAGTTTCTATACAAGTTTCTGAATGAACTCCTTAAGAAAAGTTCTCCAAAAGTTCCCTATGAAAGAATCCTTTGAAGCATCTGGTCGTCACAAAAGTTTTGACTAGTTGTGGAGCCAAAACGGACTCCGTATGAGTCGGATATCCATGTTTCAGTTAACACTACGCAAACTGATTTCGAACGACAGTTACAGACTAGTTCTTGTGTAGTTACAAACATTTGAGCCTTCATCATCTGTTCCACGACCGCATTACGTACCTTGACAGCAGCCGGGTGCTCGATGCGGAGCTTCGCCAACTCCTCCTTCTGTTCCATGACGAGGGCCTGCAGCATCTTCATCGAGGAACTATTCTTCTCATGCAACTTCTTCCAGCCGGTGTTCTCCTCCTTCAGCGGGTCGAGCTCGTGGCAGAGCTTCGCCTTGTCCTCCTGAAGTTGCAGGATTTCGCCGGTCGCCTTCTTATCCAAGGCAATGCTCTTCTTCAGCAGCATCACCAAGCTGGCGGTCAACTCCCCCTGCTCATTGAGCTCAGCGGGCATGTCGTCGAGGCTCTCCTTCAGCAGCTCCACCAAGCCGTCGATGAACTCCTCCTGCTTATTGAGCTGATCGGGCATGTCGTCAAGGATAACGACTCCAGCGCCGCCAGCTCGGCATGTTCGCCTCCGCGGCTAGGGCACTCCTGGGAGCCCTCGCCTCCGCGGCTAGGGCGCTCTTGGGAGCACTCGCCTCCACGGCTAGGGCGCTCCTGGGAGCCTCGCCTGCCCGTGAGAGATCTTTCGAGGTCTCTGCGAGGCGACGAGCCCTCTTTTTTTCCGCGGCCTTGGTTGCCACTCCCTTGTTACGATTAGTTCTCGACCTACAGCTCTGCACACCGGCCATGGCAATGACGGACGAACAAGAAAGACTTATGAGGAGGAAGAGGTAGAGTGATTTTTGGCTAGGTACTAGTTCCCCTTTTTATAACCTAGTACTAGCACTAGTACTAAAACCTGCATAGTGGGAAGTGAGAACACATTCAGGTTTGATACGTACTAGGGTGTGAGCAGGTTTGCACTTAATTATACTGTACACTTTTGAATGTGATGGGAACAAGCTAAAGATTAATTGATGGTTTTGGTATTGAGGCCCGAAACGGCCCCCGATGAGTTTCCTGGAACACAAATTTCAAGTACTACTGGTCAAATACGGTCGCACAAGTCAGTGATGTATAAATGGTCGTACATGTCAGACCAAGCCTATGCGTGTCGCGGGTCCGACCGACCGTCTATTGGTGTGACCGACCCTAAGTATTACACAATGGAGACTTCTGGTTGTGGCTTCGGGTGATTGTCACGACCAAGCATTCAAAAACTAGTGATAATCAATTACCATGTTTTTCCAAACGACCAAGTATTTTCACAGGAATACAATACATATAGATGGAGTGATTGTCACGGTTGCAAACCGCCATGGCGCCGGAAGTTCACTGCAGCAGCAACCGAGTAGGTCACTGCATCGCCGGCGGGGAAGGAGGGCAGCTCACCTCGCCTACGATGCATGCCCAGCAGCGCCGCCGCAGCTTGTCCCGCGATTTGGCTTCTCCTACCGCCCATTTGAATAGTTGCACCAGCTGCTCATGCCATTCCACAGGCATGCGCGTTCTTTCCTCCGCAGTTGACTCCATGAATATGATCTCTGCCATTAGCCTTAGCTCGAATTCAACGCGACGCTGCCAGATGCTGACATCCCTCAGCATCTCTCCCCTGAGATCGACTTGTGCCTCCGCCTTGTGCTGCGCCAGGCGCAGCTCCTTGGAACTTCTCTCCAATCGATGCGACACTTCCTCGATCCGATTTGCCCTTGCTGCCCACCACCTGAAACGCAGCCCTGGCATGTCCTCCGGCGCCACCGATCTGTGATTCCAGAGCAATGGATCCCCTCTAGAACACATGTGGGTTTTGCTCAAAGGCGGAAGTGCTGCGGGCCGCAGCGAGAGGGCAGCCCGCGGGATCCTGGGATCTAAGGGATTATCCATGGCGGGATCCGGTGGGCGAGGCGGGGAGGCGAACCTAGGCGTTGAGAGAGCCCTACGAGGCTAAGATAAAGATACTAGTACTACTCCACTCCGTCCATATTTAAATACAAAGGCCACCAACAGTAGTCCTGGAAAAAATTGATCATGCTGCCTGCGTCCTGGTTTATTGGCCCCCCTTTTTTGTGCCACTTTTTATGACATGCATAAATATGCATGTTACTTAAAAATATGGTAAAAATTGGCACAAAATACGAAGGAGATCAATGGAAGTAGCAACCCATGATTTAGCTACTCGCATGCATGCAGTGCAGTAGTAATGTCTTTCTCAACTACTTCCTCCCTCACGTCCACTCAATTTGCATGCGATGTATTAATTGACCATCAATGAAGTGAAGGACTTTACACACGTCAAATTATCACATGGGGTGGATCTTCGTACAAAAATGCGTCCCCCCATGTACCCGTGTGTGCGTGCGAGGGAATGAGTGCATGCATGGTGTGCGTGCACATCTTCGCTTCGTGCATGTACTGCCAGTGTGCCTCAGAGAGGACGAGTACATTCTTCTAGAACCAGTAGCACGTCACTGTGATCAATCCACACAAGGAGGTCGCGACAACGCCTCCACATGTGCCACGTGGCTTCATGAACTGAAAGAAACACACTGTGTAGCGTGCCATTGGAATTCTAATTTACGTGTTTTACCCATACTCGAAGTACTAGTAAGGTACACGTGGATTGTACGCATCAGATTTGGCAACCAAATTATGAATAAATACCACACTATAGCATGTAAGCTTTGAGTCATATATGCATGATGGACGTTCATTTAATTCTTATAGTTCATCTCATTCAAAATCAATTAGTTATTATAAAAAAGCTAGGGCCTCTTTGATTCGCTGGATTTCCAAAATGCGGGAATAGGAAAAACATGGGATTAGAGTGGAATGTTGTCTTGAATCCTACAGGATTGTACGAGTGTTTGATTGTGCATAGAAAAAACGTAGGATTCTTTCAAAGAGGTTTGAGTGGATGGAATGTTTCCTATGAAATCTAGTGCAAATGAATCCTATGGAAAAATTCCTATGGTTTACAATCCTACGAATCAAACAACCAAGGTAGGAAAAATTACTAAGGATTAGAATCCTTCAAAATTCCTTTGAGAATCCTTTGAATCAAAGAAGCCCTTAATCTATTTTATGATTCATGGAATTGTGCGTTGTAAAGCATAAATTAAAAACAAATAATGGCAATTCAACTAGAAAAAAAATTGGGCAGATATGATACGGAAGATTCTAGAACAAAGGAGAAGCACTTGTGTTTTGAGGTTTGTGCATTATGCCTAAGTTCAACCATGGAGTCTGCTAGATTGTACATGTGGCAAAATCCGGTGGGGGGCTAGAAGATGGTGCGAGGGGCCAAGTGGAGGGAGACTATGAAGGAGTGCAGAAGTGCAAGATCGATATTTAAAGAGAGGGGGCGAGAACGTGCGCTTTTGCGCGCAGTGGCAGAGCCATGAAAAATAAATGAGCTAGGGACCAAGCATTGCTAATCCTTTACGAGGAGGGCCAAATCATCAACTTAAACCATTTTACCAACAATTGATCTAATGATCACATTCATATTAGCCTCAATATATAGTGATGTTAAGGGGGGCAGGGCCCTTGCTGCCCCTGTCTTCGCCACTGTGCGCGCGTCTGAGAGATGAAGCGGAAGGCATGGATGATGAGAGGGGGACGTTGGATATATAATTAATGTGGGTGTATTAGCCATGTAATCCTATATAGAGAGGTATAGATTGATCGATGTGTACGTGGGAAAGAGGGTGAGACCTCACTAGATATATAGATTGATCAGTTTGTGTGGAAAACTGGGAAATACCTAGATACACACACACATAGAGGAACATTGATCGTTGCGCATGCACGTGAGAGATAAAGAATGCCCGATATGATGAAGAGGGGGAGGTGTGTGTGTGCGCATGCATGGGAGACCGACCTGAAGAAAAAGATTGCATGTGTGCGATGGATAATGCCGAGTGGTAGTGTGTGTGCATGCATGCACGAGAGAAAGTTAGTGGTACAATTATAAAGAGAAGACGGCTGTGTGGGTGTAAAAGACTAGGTGAGGTCATAATCAATGTAAAGTTGAATTCAAATATTTGAATAAGATATCATGATGTTTGAAACCCATATTGCATGCATGAATATAACTGAGATATGCGCGGTGTGGTTTGGTAACGAGCATGTTGTACTGTATACACATTGAACAAGGTCAGACTGATTTGAATTTGAGATACCGATGGCAGGCATCGTTTGGACACATTGCATCCGTGCATGGACACGCTATTCTAATTGGAGATGATGGGTGGCTTTCGCATCACATATCTATATCTATACCCATATATATTATATTTTATATTTTTATATAGTGTGCGGATAACTTTTACTTTGAAAGATGGTCGTTGGATGAAGCCAATCCGATGGTGCAGAGATGGCAAATTCGAGCACTACTGGCCGTTGGATATCATCTAGATTCCACCAGATTTTGCCACATGTACAATCTAGAAGACTCCATGGTTGAACTTAAGCATAATGCACAAAGCTCAAAACACAAGCACTTCTTTTTTGTTCTAGAATCTTCCGTATCAGAATTGCCCAAATGTTTTTCTACATGACTAGCAAGATGCCCGTGCGTTGCACGGAACATCAAGATCTTGTGGGAGAAAAGGATGAACGAGGGAAGGCCTTATCTGCAAATATGGAGAGGAGTGCGGGTAAATTGTCATAGTTTCCTTCCTATCCGTTAGATATAGATCGGACGGCCTATATTGCAGGATCGCAGGCACACCATCATCACCAACTCTGCTTTTTATAAGTTCTACATGATTTTCCATTATTTGTTCTTACTTTATGCTTTACAACGCACAATTCCATGAATCTTAAAATAGACTAGCTTTCTTATAAAAACTAGATGATTCTGAATGAAATGAACTATAAGAACTAAACGAACATCTACATCATGCATATATGACTCAAAGCTTACATGCTATAATGTGGTATTTATTCATAATTTGGTTGCCAAATATCATGCGTGCAATGCACGTGTACCTTACTAGTCTAAATGGTGTTTGTGTGTGTTGTGCGTGTTAAACAACATTGTACGTAGTATCATACATGGTTTAGATTCCAAACATCTAGTTAGAGCATACATGTACTATGATTTGAATTCAACATAAAATGGATACATATATTTGAATTTGAGATCGTATGTACATGTAGTTCGTATTTATATAGGAATTTACTTCTCCTATATTCATGTCATGTATTGTGAAGATAATATTTAGATGGTTGTATAACTAACCCGAGTACAATCCCATTCAAATAGGGAAAACGTACTCAAATTTAGTCCATATGCTAGACAACACAAATTGTTTTTTTATTGTTGAGGGAAGTGCAAATTGTTTTGGTACTATACACATTATGTTTGTTGTTCCGATTTTTAAAGTTTTTGTTGTTGTTGTATTTGAATGCATTTCTAGTAGTATAGTAAAACGGGACATGGCTCTCTATAGTGATGAGGTGCGAATTGTCTTTTTTTGGTACACGTTAAGCTTGTCCTCCCGAAATTTCAAGCCGCGTCTTGTTATGCCGAAATTTCAAGCTAGCATCTCTGTCTATCGTGCTGCGAAACTCCCGCCTCTTCAACCCGCGCCTTGTTACCCCGAAATATTTAAGATATATCTTTGTCTCGTTGTTCTCCGAAAACTCCCTCCATCTCAACCTGCGCCTTGCTATCCCAAAATTACAACGCGCGCGAAAACTCCCACCTCCTGCGAAATCCCGACACGCGAAATGCCCGTGATACCCCTGAACTGAAAGAACCGCCTAGCTCAAATCGGTGGGGGTACATTCATAACTTACCCCACATTTCGGACAAGCGCGTCCCTAAGCCATAGTTCCCCACTCCCATCCCATCAGCCCACCCATTCGTTCACGGAGGCCGCGAAAACCCGCGAAGCCTCACACCCTCCTCCGTCCGCCACCCAGCCGAAGCCTCTTCCCCGATGACGTCGTCCACAGCAACACCTCGATGTCCCTCATCCACCGTACCAGATGAGGATCCGTCGTCGATCTCGTCATCCCGCTGGTTCAACCACCCCGTCCTCCACCTCCAAGGAGCTGCCCCGATGTTCCCCTCATCTTTCGCGCCACCTCCATTCCCACACCGCCGTCTTCACCTGCACCACCGGAAGAGCAGCATCATCACCATTTCCTCAGATGAAGCTAAGGCCTAATCGGCGCCACCAAAGAGGTTGTATACTATTCGCCGCATTTTCTTCTTGATTCGATCTCACGGTGCTGCCGACGCTCGGTCCTGAGCCGACATGGCGCGGCTCCATCCACGGCGGCGTCGCTCCCTCGACAGCGATGTCCACATCAGTAGGAGCTACTGCTGCTTTAGCTCTCGCTCGCGCTGCTGCTCTGCTCTTGCTCTCGGTCCCCTGCCTGGTCTGCTCTTACTCTTGCTCTTGCTGCTGCTCTCGCTCTTGCTCTTGCTTGCAATGCTTCTCCAATTTAGCTACACTTCAGTTGACTGAATCGACTTTTGGGTTAGTCGATTTTCAGGGGGTGGGGGGGGCTCGCCGGAGTTAATGAAGAACCAGCCGCAGCAGGGAGGGGGGCTCGTCGGAGAGGTACCCTACTATCTATCTTAGGGTTTAGGGTGGGGGCGGTGGTCGCCGGCAGTGGTGGGGCGGTGGCGTGGGGATCGCCGGAGACAAAGCTCGGCACGAGGGGGGCTAGAGGGATGGCCGGGGCGGCGGCGGACCGGCGGTGGGGAGTGGTTTCGGGGCGGGCGGGGCGGCGCACCGTCGGCCGCGGGCGGCGGTTTGGCGGTGGTGGCTGGCGGCTCAGGGGGGTGGAGGTTGAAGATGAACTGCAGGCCCTTGATTTCGTATCCAACGCCTAGAAAATCGAGTGACCAGAGATGAAAAAGCCAGTCGACTGACGTGTAGCCTCACCCTGATGCTGCTACACGACCAGCTGCCCCGGCTCTCGCACGCGCTGCTGCTCCGGGCGCTGCTGCTGCTGCTACTGCTTTTCTGCTACTAGTGTGTTCAGTTTCGACAGTAAAATTCAGTTTCGACAACAAAATTCAGTTTTGACAGTTAAGTTCAGTTTCGATAGTTAAATTCAGTTTTGACAATTAAGTTCAGAGATGAGCGGCTGATGTATTTTACATCTAGCACTTTGTGGTTATGTATTTTACATCATCTATTGGAGATGCTATTAGAATTCCACTTAGGTTAACATTGTCTCTCATGTCCTGCTTCAGCCTCGGCATCGTACAACTCACCGGAGCTGCTCCAACGACGAAACCGTCCATCACAGTGGAGCAGTACCCCGGGCTCCATCTCCAGATGCCTAAGATCTTCTTCCCCTCCTCCGACAGCCAAGTCAGCCGGAGCATCCTCACCGACCAATCCAATCACGCTGAGATTGACATGGCTTCATCAAAGAGGTTGTACACTTGTTGCATCTCATTTTTACTCTACATGTTATATATATTGTCCACTGAGCACACGTAGTAACGTGAAATACGATTAGTTTCTCCTACTATATTACAAGCAGTGAGGTACCAGGCAACTTAGCTATCCGTGATGGACTTTCTTGAATGCCATCATTATTTATCTCTGTGCGTTTGAGTTGTGCATTTGTCGATGGGCCTGGGAGTAGAGCTAGTAGGGCAGTGGCCTGGATCCAAAGTAGTAGAAGTAGCACAAAAACATTTTTTGAGTGTAGGCTTTTCCTTGCTCAAGCCTGCTTACTAGAATCTCCAATGCTTGAAAGGAAAAGTGAAGGAAAAACATAGGAATTGGAAAGTTTCCTATGGTACTACTATTCATGCATTAGGTTCAAAGGAATGGAGCAAAGGAAAACTGTAGGATTTGTTCCTTTAGTGTCTCCTTGAAAAAAAACATAGGAATTTTAATATCCACTTGTCCTCCTTTTAAAATTCCTATTCATGAAGCACAAGACTAAGAGATAGTAGCATAATAGCATTATAACCATACATTTTCTTGTGGTTTGACTTAATATCACCATGCTTCTTTGCATCCTGTGATCTTCCAATTCTTGTGAACCAAACATCCATATTGGCAGAAATCCTGTGTTTTTAAATTATCTGTTTTGCACGTGCATTCCTATCCTATTCCTGTGTATTTCCTATCCCTGCATTGTTAGAATCCTCAAATTCAAACAAGCCCTTACACAATTACTTCTGTTACAGATATGTGTCAAAGAAAACCTTGTGTGGTTTGTCTCGCTCCTGCTGCGTCGTGTTCCACCCCAGCTCAGCTGCTCCAATGACGGAAGGCTTCACCATAGCAAGGATCCGCTCTCCAAACTGTCTTTCGCCGCCTCAGATCTTCTTCCCCGCCGCCGGCAGCCACGACAACTGCATTACCATCATCAACTGAGCAGATGACCTTGAGGACTACACGGGTCCGCAAGAGAGGTTGCACTCTTTCGTGTCTGCTTACGTTATGCATCGCTTAATATGATGACATCCTACTTTATCGTCGTGTTCACCTATTAAACTCCGAGTCAGGTCCAAACTAATATTGAAACTTGAGTTTTTAAATGGTTGTGGGGTACATATTGGGGCAGCAATCAGTACTATGTGTCTACTATCTGGTTAATCTCGGGTGTCTACTATGAGTTTCATGTTGGGTGCAAACAAACATTAAAGGAGCCATCATCTGTATTTTTTAACTAAAGCTATTTTCTGCCTGCTATCATTGGTTTTGGGTGTATCCACAGTTTGCTACCATCACTCCAGATTTGTGCATGCACTCCTTACATAATCTCACTATGTTTTAATCCTATGCATGTCAGTTATTGTACACAATGGAACTGAACATGTAGAGCAAAAGAGACGACCCTTGCGTGGAAATAAAATTTCATGCAGACGTCGCTCCATGGTGGGCGCAAAGGCAGCCCCCCTCCACCCATTTCGGATTGTAATCAAGAGGAAGATAACTGTTCCGGGGGGGATTCAGAAGGAGAAGACCACTCCTATTTACCCCCTGATGTCTTCGCTCTAACTTGGCATGCTAATGTTGGTAATATCATGCATATGGTGCCTTGCATTGCTTACTTTATACATCAAATATGTCATCTGCTTAGTTTAGACATGCTTTGTGTGAATGCCATCTGTTTAGTTTCTTTATCGTATATGTGAATCATGCAATGCCATCTTGTTTAGCCAGGCATCATATATGTGAATTTTGCAATGCCACCCTGGTTAGCCGATCATCTTATATGTGAATTATATCATGCCATCATTTTTTATTACGTATTAAATTTGTCAACAATTTTAGTACATTCAATTACTCTTCCTGTGCATCAGCCATTCGGCACGGTCATGGAAAAATCTGGAGTGGAAACAAGGTCTTCAGAGCAGACAATGCTATCTGACGAAGCGCATGTCTTACTAGTTACGAATAGCTCCTCAGAGGAGGATTCAGAGGCAGATGACCAGTCCTATTCCCCCCCCCCCCCCCCCGAGGTGCATGCTCTAACTTGGCAGGGTTATGTTGCTCATATCGTGCGTATGGTATCTTGCATTGCTATGTCATTTTCTTAGTTTAGACATGGTTTGTGTGAATGCCACCTGTTTAGTGTCTAATTACCATATATGTGAATTATGCAATGCCATCTTGTTGCAAGACATTATATATGTGAATTATGCAATGCTATCTTGTTGCAAGGCATTATATATATGTGAATTATGCAATGCCATGCTGTTTAGCCAAGCGTCATATATGTGAATTATATCATGACGTCCTTTTTTGTATTTCTCATTGCATTTGTCGACAATGTTTGTATATTCAACTGCTCTTCCCCGTGCATCAGCCATTTGAATTGGTGATGGAGAAATCTGGAGTGAAAACAAGGTCTTCAGAGCAGACAATGCTACCTGCTGAAGCAGATATCTTGCTGGTTACAGATAGCTCTTCAGAGGAGGATTCAGAGGCAGATGACCAGTCCTATTATCCCCCTGAGGTGTATGCTCAAACTTGGCAGGGTTATATTACTCATATCATGCATATGTTGTATTGCAATGCTTAGTTTTTACATCATATACACAATATTGAATGCCATCTCCTTAGTTGACACATCATATATGCGATTGCCATCTGCTCACTTGCTTAGTATATAAATCATATATTTGAATTATATCATGCCATACTGTTTACATAGACAGCATGTATCTGAATTATGGCATGCCAACCCATTTTCCGAAGACATAATATAGTTATATCATCTCATCCTGTTTACATAGTCATCATATTTTGAATTATGTCATTCTATCCGTGAATTATATCATGCCATCATGTTTCCATCGACGGCATGTTTGTGATTTATGGCATGCCAACCACTTTAATAGACACATCGTATAGTTATATCATGTCACCATGTTTACATAGTCATCATATTTTGAAGTATGTCATTCTATCCTGTTTAGTTAGCCATCATACATGTGAAATTGTGTCATGCTATCCTGTTTAATTAGCCATCATATATGTGAAATTATGTCCTGCTATTCTGTTTGGTTAGACAACATAAATGTGAATTATTTCATGCCCTGTTTTCTTCCGTACTATTCATTGCACCTGTCTATCTTACAATGTCTGTACATTCAATTACTTTTCTTGTTTATCAGCCATTTCAATTGGAGGGGGTGATGGCAGTATCTGTGGGAGTAACAACACGGTCTTCAGAAAAGATCGTGCTACCTGTCGATGCAGATAGAACCACGGTTGTACTTGCCCAAGAACCAGCCCCATCACACATAACCCAGACTCACGCAAATTGTACCCCTAGCTAGTTAGACAGAGAACCAGCACACCTCTTCTAACCCCAACCCCAGCAGATAGTAACCCAGTTCCAGTTGACACAGCACCGTCTCCACCACAGAGCACCCAAACATGAGCAGTTAGTAAAGCAACTGCAGTGCCCAAAGCACGAGGACCACCACTCCGAACCCCAAGTCAGCGCTTAAAGCAGAAGAAGAATTGTTCTCAGGTCAGGTTCCGTAGCTATGGTTCATACTACTTTGCTCTTGCATCACTGTATTTACTCATACAAACTAATTTCAAATTTGAAGGATGCAGTTGAAACTCCAATGGTGCAACGTGTTTGCTATTGTAACTTGCTCTATGTTGATTTCAGTTTCAATTGAATAAACAGTTATGTTCTCATGCCATGCATGCACATTACAAGTGTTGTTATTGCTGTGTAGTTTCCCACACTTATATTCTGTCTATGCTGCTTTGTCTTAAATAGATATGATTTGAACTGTCTCTATCTTGATTTGGCAACATAAACTAGAATGATATAGACCATACAACGACCATACTACATAGATATAGGATCCATGTATGAGAACAAAGTGTGGACTTTGGTGGACTTGCCCAATGATCGGCAAGCCATTGAGAATAAATGGATCTTCAAGAGGAAGACGGACGCTGATGGTAATATCACTGTCTACAAAGCTCGGTTGCCGCAAAAGGTTTTTGACAAGTTCAAGGGGTTGACTACGATGAGACTTTCTCACCCGTAGCGATGTTTAAATATGTCAGAATCATGTTAGCAATTGCCGCATTTTATGATTATGAAATCTGGCAAATGGAAGTCAAAACTGCATTCCTTAACGGGTTTCTTAAAGAAGAGTTGTATATGATGCAACCAGAAGGTTTTGTCGATCCTAAGGGTAATAACAGACTGTGCAAGCTCCAGCGATCCATATGGACTGGTGCAAGCATCTCGGAGTTGGAATATACGCTTTGATGAGGTGATCAAAGCATTTGGTTTTATACAGACTTACAGTGAAGCCTGTATTTACAAGAAAGTGAGTGGGAGCTCTGTAGCATTTCTGATATTATATGTGGATGACATATTGCTGATTGGAAATGATATAGAATTTCTGGATAGCATAAAAGGATATTTTAATAAGAATTTTTCAATGAAAGACTTCGGTGAAGCTTCTTACATATTGGGCATCAAAATCTATAGAGATAGAACAAGACACCTAATAGGATTTTCACAAAGCACATACCTTGACAAAGTTTTGAAGAAGTTCAAAATGGATCAGTCAAAGAAAGGGTTCTTGCCTGTATTGCAAGGTGTGAAGTTGAGTAAGACTCAAAGCCCGACCACGGCAGAAGATAGAGAGAGAATGAAAGTCATTCCCTATGCCTCAGCCATAGGCTCTATAATGTATGTCATGTTGTGTACCAGACCTAATGTGTGCCTTTCCATAAGTCTGGCAAGGAGGTACCAAAGTGATCCAGGAGTAGATCACTGGACAACGGTCAAGATATCCTGAAGTACCACAAGAGGACTAAGGAAATGTTTCTCGGTTATGGAGGTGATAAAGAGTTAGTCGTAAAGGGTTACGTCGATGAAAGCTTTGACACCGATCCAGATGACTCTGAGTCTCAATCTGTATACGTACTGAACGTGGGAGCAATTAGCTAGAGTAGCTCCATGCAGAGCATTGACATAGATATTTGCAGAGTACACACGGATCTGAATGTTGCAGACCCCTTGACTAAAACCTCTCTCGCAAGAAAAACATGATCAAACCCCAAAACTCATTGGGTGTTAATCACATGGCGATGCGAACTAGATTATTGACTCTAGTGCAAGTGGGAGACTGTTGGAAATATGCCCTAGAGGCAATAATAAAATGGTTATTATCATATTTCTCGTTCATGATAAAAGTTTATATTCATGCTAGAATTGTATTGATCGGAAACTTAAATACATGTGTGAATACATAAAGTACACCATGTCCCTAGTATGCCTCTACTAGACTAGCTTGTTGATCAAAGTTGGTTAAGGTTTCCTAACCATAGACATGAGTTGTCATTTGATAACGGGATCACATCATTTGGAGAATGATGTGATGGACTAGACCCAACCGTAAGCTTAGCATCAGATCGTTTAAGTTATTTTCTATAGCTTTCTTCATGTCAAGTATCAGTTCCTTCGACCATGAGATCATGCAACTCCCGGATATTGGAGGAATACCTTGTGTGCTATCAAACGTCACTTCGTAACTGGGTGATCATAAAGGCGCTCTACAAGTATCTTCGACGGTGTCTGTTGGGTTGGCATAGATCGAGACTGGGATTTGTCACTATGTTTGACGGAGAGGTATCTCTGGGCCCTCTCGGTAATACAACATCACAAGAAGCTTGCAAGCAATGTGACTAAGGAGTTAGTCATGGGATGTTGTATTACAGAACGAGTAAAGAGACTTGCCAATAACGAGATTGAACTAGGTATGAGATACCGACGATTGAATCTCGGGCAAGTAACATACCGACAGACAAAGGGAACTGCATACGGGATTAACCAAATCCTTGACATCATGGTTCAACCGATAAAAGATCTTAGTGGAATATGTAGGAACCAATATGGGCATCCAGGTCCCGCTATTGGTTATTGACCGAAGAGGTGTCTCGGCCATGACTACATGATTCTCGAACCCGCAGGGTCGCACGCTTAACATTCGTTGACGATAGAGTAGTATTGGGATATTTGATGATTGGTAACCGAATGTTGTTCAAAGTCCCGGATGAGATCCCGGACATCACGATGAGTCTCGGAATGGTAGGGAGGTAAAGTTTATATATGGAAAGTTGTTTTCAGGGTTCCGAATTTTTTTTCAGTTTTTTTGGTATTGTACCGGGAAGCTTCCAGAAGGTTCCAAAAACTTCCAGAGGAGTCTGGAAGTCCACCAAGGGTTCCATCACGTTCCAAGGGTCAGCATGGGCTGAGGGGAGGCACCCTGGCCTTATTGGGCCAGGCGCACACAAGTCCCTCAAAGGCCCATGCAGTTGGGAAATGTGGAAAGTCCACTTTTGTATGGAAGGGAAGGAGGAGGACTAGGATTCCACCTCCTCCCCCTTGACTGCGCCCTAGGGTTTGGAGGGGCTGTTCCCCACGCCCCTCCACCTATATATAGAGGGTAGGGGGCTCCCCAAGAGGATACACCAAGCCCTTGGCGCCCCTCTCTCTCTCCCGTTACTCCGTAGTTCCACCGCCTCGTCCCGGCGACGCTTAGCGAAGCGTTGTCGGTGCTCCACCACCACCATCACCAACACGCCGTCATGTTGGTTGTGATCCCATCTACTTCTCCTCTCCCGCTTGCTGGATCAAGAAGGAGGAGACGTCATTGAGCCGCACGTGTGCTAAACTCGGAGGTGTCGTCCGTTCGGCACTAGATCGGTTGGATCGTGATCGGATCGCGAAAAGTACGGCTACATCAACCGCATTATATACGCTTCCGCTTAGCGATCTACAAGGGTATGTAGATGCTCTCCCCCTCTCGTAGCTATGCATCTCCATGGATGGATCTTGCGTGTGCGTAGTTTTTTTTGTTTTCCATGCAACGTTACCCAACAATACAACCTGGTCATAATGTAACAATCCATCACACCGCATCAAAAATATCAAAGATTACTCAGATTGATCACAATAATGTTATGTACCTCATGTGATCTTTGTACTAAGAGACGGAGGAGAGAAGATGCCACATTGCTATTGTTATGACCCCATAGTCCAAGGAAGGACTACTCATACTTCTTTTTTGAATGCCAAGATCCTCTCTTTCTTGAACCCTATTTTTTAGTGTCCATTTCTTATGCCTCAAGTCTTCCTTTGTGTGAGAGAGATCCAATTGGTTCTTGAGAGTGATTTGATTCATGATCTTTTGAGGAGTTCGTCCAATTGACTATGTATTGATTGTTACTCTTGGAGGGGTTGAGAGCCTTCTCAACCACATATTGTGAAGGAATTAGGGGTTTTATACATGGCCTAGTGACCGCTTCTTGTGCAGGATCAACCCTGAGTGGGGCTTGACATTTGTGGTTGATAAGCCATGGTGGGAGAGACAGATTTGCTCTTCGTGTGTCCTTTGCGAGCTACACAGTTGAGACCTTTGTGGTTTAGTGCCTTTGTGTTCGAAACCTCTATCAACGTGGAGTAGGATAGCGTCAACTATCCACATGAAAAAACATTGTCGAGCCCCTATGTTTGCAATCTCTCAACTCAACCTCTTATTTACTTGTAGGTTATCTTTCCTCGCTGGCATACTATTTTAGCTTGTTTGCTAAGTGCTTTGAAGGACCTAATAGAAAGTTGCTTAAAATTTACCAACCCTTAAAATTTGGTGTAGATTTTTGGCAGGACCCTTCCCCTATAGTCCTTAAACACTCGATTTTAATACTATGCAAGTGTGTGCTCCCTTCTTTTAAGGCATTTACTGTGGAAGAGGATGATTTACTCGCAAAGTGTTTTTGTCATATCTTGCAATGCGTCGATCGACATTTATGAGCCATCTCAGTAGGTACTCTCGTCGTCTTACCTTGTTTAGTACTACGATGGTTGTGGGCATCTAGAATGCAGAGGTCAGTGCACTCATGATGCTTGCTCTTAGCACAGTTTCATAAGTAAAATGTTGAGATGGCACATGTTTTGGAGTGGTTGTCTTTGACAAAAATGTCACAATCTAGGATGACAAAGTTAAGAGAGGGAGTGCCCTCGAAAGATATGAATTTTTTCTGAATAAAAAATCATACAACTCCGGCCAGGCCACCACAAATCCTGGGTTAACTAGACCATAACTTTTCAACGGTGGGTCAAATGAGTCAAAAAGAAATGGTTAGGGGATAAGATAAGCATGAGTGGGGTATTAAAGGCTCCATTTTGTTAAAAGTGATTATATGATAGTGAGTAATCAGTTAGCGGGAGTAATACTTTGAGGAATTAAAACAAAACCTTTTTTTACTTTGGAAGTCCTCTTTTAAACTTGTGACAACATGAGAAGAGACCAATATGTTCTGAACATGTAGGGGCCAACCGGCCAAGACAGATCAAAAGTACGTACTAATTCTTACCGTAAGTTATGTCTACGGAATTTTAACATTGCCATACCAGAGTTACTATTTCTAAATTGCCAAAAGTTAATTTATCAGTAATGCTAAAACATACAAATCAAAAGTTTTTTATGGCAAATGTAGTTGGCATGAGGATGCCAAGTTTAGTTTACGAGCACGACAATTTTGTGGCCAAAAAATGAATTGAGACTGAATTTTCATGCTCGCCAACTAGACTTGCCATCAATGATAAACACAAATTGCCATAAAAACGTTCGATTTGTCATGGTAGAAAACCTGATGTCAGATTTCTAATGGAGTCGTAATTTATTTCTAAGTCGATCAAGTTGCACAATGTGGGCAACATACAAACAAAGCTGAATCATCCACTTAGAAATATGAATTCTCATCCCATCTTAGAAATAGCCGCTCCCGTTACATACCAGCAATCCTCTCCCACTTGCGTTTCAGCCCTTGGACGACGATGGTTCATAAAGTTTCTAGTACTACTCGTGCATTTCCTAGTGCTGTACTATGCATTTCATTCAAGAGTCTCTGTCAAAAGAAACAGCTCCTCGTGGCCGACCTGCCTGCCTGCAGGATGCATGGCTGCTGTAACTCTGTAGTACGTATTTCCCAGCTACACCTGTGAATCCAGCTTGGCTCTCTTCTCCTCCTCCAGTTTCACCTCGTCGTCCTCTTCCTTGTTCATGGCGCCGGTGCGAGCATTGCTACCATCGCATCCTTGTTTCATGGTGGTTGCTGATGCAGGAGCTGCACTAAGCAGCGGCGGCGATGGCTGTTCCTTGCTCTTCCCCCAGAGCACGCTGTACAGCCCGGCGACCAGCAGCGCCCCGCCGAGGACGCTGCCGAGGTGGACGACCTCGCCGAGGAAGAAGGAGGAGCAGAACACGGTGAGCACGAGCCCCACCGGATTAGACATGGCCAGGAACACGGGGCCCCGCCTCTCGATGCACCACGCCTGCAGGTAGAAGGACACCCCCGTGACCACGAACCCGGAGTAGGCGACGGCGACGAGCCCCACGTCCAGCCGCAGCGTCCACGCGGCCGACATGTCCTCCCCGCCACCGGCGGTCACGGCCGCCGCGAGCGCGAGCGACTGCACCGTGCTGAGCAGGCACTGCAGCGCCGTGGCCAGCAGCTTGTTGGGGTACTCCTTGAGGAGGCGCGCCTGGAGGACGATCCAGAGCGACCACGTCACGTTGGCCAGGAGCATCAGGAACGTGCCTTTCATCCACTCCCCCTGCTTCCCGGCGGCCGCGGCGGCGGCGTGCGCGTGGAAGGCGCGGTGGTGGTTGAGGGGGCTGAGTGGCGGCCCGGCGTACAGGGCGATGACGAGGATGCCGGCGACGCAGAGCGCGACGCCGGCGAGCTTTGCCGTGCCTGAGGCGGCGCGGAGCTTGATGGCTTCGAGGTGGAGGAGGACGGCGAAGAGGAAGGTGATCACCGGGATGGAGTTGCTGGTGGCTGATGCCACCGTCGCCGAGGTGTACTTGAGGCTGATGTTGTGCAGGTTCATGCTCACCGTGTTCCTACGTACGTACGTACGTGCAACACATGTTATTTTTACACGTATATATATGATGATGAATTCAAAGGGAGATCAATGGTGTCGTGTTCTTAGTTCTTACCCGAGTAGAGCGTACATGAAGATCTTGGTGAACAACCACAGTGACATGGGTGGCGCGTTTCTCCTGCAAACTCTTAACAGTCATGGATCTCGCTCATATGAATTTACGAACTTAAGATGGATCAACTAATTTTCCATGCATGCATAGCCACCGATTGTTTGCATCTTAATCATGACTTGATCAAGTAACTAGGTAGGTTAATGGTTAATTAGTTGAGTACCTCTCGAGGAGGATGGCGAGGGGTAGCAAGAGGAGAGTGGCGGCTGCCTGGCGGTAGAAGATGAAGACGAAGGTGTTCATGCCGCCATCGAAGGCCGCCTTGGAGACGACGTACATGCCGGTGTAGATCACCTGGATCACCATGGCAACAACATACGCCTTCTTCCCTGCATCCGTCGCCATGGCTACCTCCTTCTCCTGAGTGCTCGACTCCTGATCGATTGAGAAGTTTCAGTGGTTGAGTTGAGACTTGAGCGACACAGGAGAGTGCCTTATATAAAGATCGATGGAGAATGCAAGTATGTTGATGTCTCAAAGGAAAGTAAGTAATTAGCTAATAGCTTTTTTCTCTTTTTCTTTTGGCGATAATGTTAGCCTTTTCTCTAGTTCCTTCTGGCGAATGTTTTCTCTCTGGCTTGCTCTCATTCACACATTTTATTTCTTTGGGCAATGAGTAGGAGTAATACTATGTATCTCATATATTTTTTCCTTTGGGAAAGACTTGATGCGGTTGTATAGCACTTTGTTCAGTGCTTATTGCTCATTTTAGAAACTAGCCAACTAGCCAGTGCTTTCTCATCTTGCTTCTGCTAAAATATCTGTGATCACTCGATCTTGATGGGAAGTGTGAGAATATACCGGCTAGTGTGTGTCTTGTAGGCTAGATTTTCTCCCCATTAGGGGATGTCCTCCAACACCATCCATCATGCAATGTCCATTGGGATCTCAACCATGTGAACAGTGCCTCCTGTTGCAACTACGTTGGGATCTTCAAGCACACATTGAAATAACTCATTTTTGTGTGTTGAACCAAAAACTATTTTTCAGGAAAAGGGTATTATTATACGTATGTTCTTTCTTTTTCTACATACTTTATTTTGGGAAGAAGCCACTAGATCCACTAACCAAAGTCAACATTACAAAGCAAAGCTAAATAAAATAAGAATTGCATCTAGGTCCTTGGGGAACCAATCGTCTTCTACTTCCAAATGAGCCACTATTGTCGGTCCACCGCCGGAGCGGGCCTCACTTTGTTTTCCGCAGTCCGGAAGTCATTGTGGCCATGGTCCGCCCGGAGGAGAAGCCTTCGGCACAGCAGTAAAGAATCCAGTCACCAGATATGTGTTGACGGTGCTGTCCGAAGTGACCACTGCTGGCTCGACTCATGCATGTACATCCTCTCTAGCCTCATCAACGTTGAATCAAGGACCGAGCCGGAGAACAAAACTCAATATGTTGTTGTGTCCGCCTCAAAGGAGTGCGGGAAGACAACCAGCATAGACCCTCGACCCCACTGCTCAGATTCTTCAAAATTCAGTGCAAATGGACTTGAAACATCGGGATCGCTATGTGAGATAGATTATGATTATAAAAGAAGTTTAGAACAACATAGTGGAGCAACCAACTACTCACAGGACTTCCTCTCGTTTCATCCTCTAATCCTAGGTGGCTAGGGCAAACTTTTTCTTCCAGACTTGACCGGCGAACCCGTGGATTCGCCTCCCCTTTGCCTGCCACTCCGGCGACCGGTGGCAGGGAGGAGAATTCCGGTACCTCCTCTTCGGTTAGTAGTTTAGGTTAGGGTTCTTTATTCCTTGCAGGTGGGGCGCTCGGGCAAATGGTGGCTCTTCTTCTTCTTCTTCTTCTTCTTCTTCTTCTTCTTCTTCTTCGAGTTTGACGAAAAAGGGTTTCTCCCCGCTTCTTTGTCTTCCGGGTTTTGATCCTCCTCGAGTTCATCTATTTGGACATAGTCGACAGAGCTCCGGCGTAGATTCCTGACATCTCCTTGGGACGGTGAGGTTAGGGTTTCTTGTTATGTGGCGAGATTTGGTTTCAGCTGCTTCAAATATATGCATCTGGCTGTCATCGACAAGGTCAAGCCAGCTGCGGTAGGGAAGCGACAACGGCGCGTCGGCGGCTCGTTCTGACGGCAGTAATGATCGTTGATGGACTCGGAATCTCGATGTAATTTTTGTTATGTATGAGATGTTTTGTACTTCCGATGAATTTTATAATAGATCTGATCCTTTCCACACAAAAAAACATAGTTTAGCAACAGCGAGATGAGCCGGAACCTCAAGCAGATAAAGAATGGAACATCCCAACTTACTTTGGATAATTATAATTAAGATTGCCTTTGTTCCCACCCCAGGCCATCCTTCTCTTTCTATCTTTTTAATGAAAGAAAATCGGGCAATGTGCCTCTTGGAGACCACGGAGGCTCATCCTCATTATTTTTAACCAACATGCAAATCAAGCATTAACAAAGACTCATCAACTGCAAATATTTAGGCAAACATTTCACATAACATCTAGCTTTTAGTTAGTTGTTCTCTGCAATGAAAAATATTTAGTTGTTGAATCAAAGTAGAGAAATTTCACTCGAGGCATGCATATATATGTAGGGATGATCTTTAGCAATTTTTTTATAAATGTCACATTGCGTTAATTAATCTAAGAACTAACTCGGTCAAAGTGGAGCACCTTGCATATAACAGCACCGGTAGACCAGAGAGATTGAGCGCACCAAACACCGTGAATTCTGTCATCTTTTGCAATACTAGCTAGCTAGGTACGCACAAAGCATATTACCAATTATTCATTTGTTGGATTCTCTGACATAAATTATATATATTTCTTCATTTCTTGGTCTCCATCGATATCTTTGGTCCATATCTTTGGAAATGACATGCATGACTGTCAATTCGATTCTCTCTTTCTTGTAGTCTTTCCGTTGTGCTTGTTTTAATCGAAGTACAGGTGGTCACTACGTTTTGTTTTCTCAAGAAATGGTTGGTAGTTATGCATTGTAAGGAATTGACATATATAAATTATCTATGCTCCAACAAAAAGATGGTGATAATCTTGTTCTTTGCTTATATTCTTTCACATTCAGGTGAAAAGGTGATTCTTATTTTGCGGCAAAGGGCGAAAAGATGAAATTATGGAATAGACTACTCTTATTTCACGACGACTGAACAAAAAGATGGATTTTTTTTTGCCGGAAACAGAATGATGTTATTAAGGAGGAGTATGACTTGGCAAAGTTACTCTCTGCATATTTAGCAAAAATGACTTTTCTTCAAAACTTCGACTTTCTTTGAAGGAAAACGAACTTCAAATGGTGGTGTATTTTTTTTATCTGCGGGGAAAATGATGGTGTTATCATACAACAAAGCTAGAGAATTTACTTTCAGCATACTTGTCCTGCGATTACTTGATTGTCGTCCCTTGTCTCAAAAAAAAACTTGATTGTCGTCCCACGCAAAAGAAAGAAAAGATTACTTGATTGTCGCAGCACGCCTGCACTAATTTACTGATGGACAATTTGGTTCATAATAGGAGGGTATCTTAGTTATGGTCAAATCGAATTGTAGCTGTCACGTCTGAAATGTACTCCCTACCAATTAGGTCGTCTTTGAGTTCGATCTGACACTACCACAACTAAACCTTTTCTGTTTGAAGGATAATGCATGCATGTACGAAGTTTGGAACCGAACACAGCAATCACCTTCCCTTTCGATCGTTTTCTTGACCGAGCTTCACTATACGCACGCTGTTATATGTACTCTCCCACAGCGAAAGCTCGCCAAACAAAGATGTTGCTTCAAACTGTATCGTTTGTTCTCTATGCAGAACTGCAGCCAAAAAGATGGGATAAAAGAAGTGCAGTACCACAGCAGTTGACACTGAACAGTTTATACATGCTGCATGAAAATCAGTTTCCTATTTGAGGCGGGCCTAGATTAGATACACGTGACCGGTTTTCCACCCGCCGCGCTTATTGGTAATTGGTACCTTCTTTCAGTGGTGGACATGAACCCGTCTCAGATTGTGACCTTTCTATCATGGCAGGTTTCTGCAACCGACCCTACTGTCAAAGAAAAAACAAACGGTTTCTGCCACTAGTTGACACTCTATACTGATTATACTGCCATAAGGAAAGAAGATAAAGTCATTACCTTCTTGTTTGCATCTTCACCTTCACAACTAGGTGACATTGATAAAATAAAGCTCAACAATGAACACTCAATTTAAATGGTCTTAGGCTTGCATATAACACTAACTTGTAATGACCGGCTCTAAAATCATGACCAATGGAGTTTATTTTCCAAACCAAGGAAAATAAAATAAAGCAACCCCTGAAATGTTACTCAATGTCTTTGCCGATGCAACAAAGGCGCGTGGTTAGAGGATAACATATATGAGGGCCGCATGGTGTATATCTTTGAGTTGGACTGCGATCTTACCATATGTAAATAACTGTTCACACGTTTACTCTCAATTGTGGCATGTTACGTCTTTATGTTTCATTTGATTTCATTTTAGCTCGGACAGAGCAAGTACTTGAGCATGAAGATTGTTGGATATTTTGCTTAATAATATGGCTGCATGCATCATTCTGATGCAGAGGCCGGGGGATATCCTTCTTTTCAAAAAAAAATATTTACAATTGACTAAAAGAAAGTAGGGCTTGCATTATTGTTCAGTATTGTAATCACAATAATGACTTCCTATATATTATTGAAAATATTAGCACTTTTCCGACTAACCTAATCCACGAGTATACAAGTAAGCATGGCATAAAAGGTATGCATCTCATAGCGATACCTAAGCATACTAGCACGTACAGAACATAGAGGCGAACCATCTATGAGCAGCACATATACGGCTAGTACAAGTACGAGTAAACGAGGGATGAACAGATCATACCCTCCGGTTGGCCAAGCCAACGCGGCGGCGGCGGCGGCAGCCTCGGCGTCGTCTGTGGCCTTCTTCTTGGCGGCAGCGTCGTCAGCCATGGGGTCGATGTAGAGGAAGCAGAGGCGGACGGAGACGGGGACGGGTCGGGAGCAGTCGCGTCGAGACGCTCCCCAAAAACCTTATTGCCGTTCTCTCGTGCAGGATCTCGAACGACAGGGTTCCGGAGGCACCTGCTCTCCCGACCAACCGTGCACGCGGTCGTCGGGATGGGATCGCCGGAGGCAGCACAGTGAGAGGAACAGTAGATGATGGCTAGGGTTGTGCAAGAGGGAGTGAGTGAACTGAGTTAGGGTTCACTCCAGTGGTCAGTGCCTTCTTATATAGGCCGTCAGGTAGATGGGCCTGGGCCAGGCCCACGACCGAGTCCGCGAACAGCCCACGGTCCAACGTCTCGGACAGTGGCGCTTCTGTGGCGCTTCTGTAAGCGACTCGTTAATTAATTAACCATTTCTGAGCGGCAAAAATAAGCTTCGGCTCGGCTCATTCCCGCAACCCGTCGCGCGCGCGTGCGTCGTGACGAGGCTAGGCGTGGAGAGGCGAGGCGGGCGGCGGAGGAGGAGGAGCGCGCGTGTACAACTCCTATTCCCAAGCTCCCAATAGCAAGTGATGGAGCAGCCCTTATAAAGAGGTCTCACTCTTCTTACTGTAGCAGTATGGGAGTAAACTTCCCACACTTCCCACCACTTACCGTACACATGCATGGGCCTTAGAGATTAACTAGGGATTAATGTCTTATATGGGCCTAAGCCCATCCATAATCCATCAATCCCCCACCAGATCTCGAGGCACATAAGTTTGTCAACTGTTCCAAACAATATTTCATATACCAGAATTTTTAGTGGAGACTGTTAAGTTAAACTTCCACCTAGAGCAATAGGATTAGACTTCTTCACAACTGAACAATGGACTATGCCTTGAATTGTCAGTTTGGCGTGTAGAAGTTTCGCCTATTGTCAGCTGATACGTGGCTGCCGAATGCTAAACCCCACGGATGGAGCTTATTAGTCATACTCCATACCTTCTCATGAGCTTCCTAGAGATCACTCAATCTCATAGACTGTGACCAGCAGTCGGGCTCACATAGGTGTGTTCCTCCAAAGAATGCTCTGTAAGTTAGCATCTTGCTTACATAAGCTTTGGAACACATTAATACAAAAGTCAGCCTGCCTTACAGAATTGAGAGTATTATTGCATCTCCAACGGAGTGGGTTAATTAAGGATACTCTCCTCAGTTGACCGCTGGATTGTTTTCCCAGGTCCTAATTCACGGGATCTCCGATCACATAGGTTCGGTTACCCCCATGGCAACTTACGTGGATCTCATACCCATCTCCCTCGATGCATTTTCTATCACAATCCGTGATAGCCCTTTCGTAAAAGGGTCTGCCAGATTCTTAGCCCTCTGGATATAATCCAACGCTATTACTCCGGAGTTTCTTGATTTTCTGACAGATTTTAATCTTCTTCTTATGTTCTTTGTGGATTTCAAGTTGTCCTTTGAACTCTTAGCCTTGGCAATCACTGTTTGATTGTCACAGTTCATAAGGACAGTCGGGACTGGTTTATCAACCATCGGCAAATCCATCAAAAGCTCTCGTAGCCATTCTGCTTCGACGCATGATGTGTCTAATGCTGTGAGTTCTGCTTCCATAGTCGATCTGGTTAAGATCGTCTGCTTGCAAGACTTCCAGGAAACAACACCACCACCAAGTGTGAAGACATATCCACTTGTGGCTTTCATCTCATCAGCATTAGATATCCAGTTAGAATCACTATACCCCTCAAGTACCGTCGGGTACCCAGAATAGTGAATCCTGTAGTTCACAGTGCCTTGCAAATAGCGCATCACTCGCTCAACAGCATGCCAATGCACATCTCCCGGATTGGAAACAAACCGGCTTAGTTTGCACACAGCAAATGAGATGTCAGGGCGAGTAGCACAAGCTAGGTACATGAGTGAACCAACCACTTGAGAATATCTCAATTGATCTACAGCCGTGCCTTCGAACTTTCGAATCCGCACGCTAGGATCATATGGTGTTGTAGAAGGTTTGCATGCCGAATATCCAAAACGGCTCAAAATCTTCTCAACATAGTGGGATTGCAAAAGTGTAATTCCACCCTCAGTATTTCTCAGTAGCTTGATGTTCAAGATAACATCAGCCACACCCAGGTCTTTCATCTCAAAATTATGAGATAAAAAGGCCTTGACCTCCTTAATTACTTTGAGGTGGGTCCTGAATATCAGTATGTCATCGACATACAGACACAGTATAACTCCTTCGCCCCCACCATAGTGATAGTATACACATTTGTCAGCTTCGTTAACAACAAAGCCAGCAGATGTCAAAGTTGTATTAAACTTCTCATGCCATTGCTTAGGCGTTTGTTTCAGGCCATACAAAGATTTCACTAGCTTACACACCTTTCTTTCCTGACCATTTACTACAAAGCCATCTGGCTGTTGCATGTAAATTTCCTCGTCTAGCTCTCCGTTAAGGAAAGCCGTCTTAACGTCCATCTGATGAACGAGAAGACCATGCGAGGCAGCCAAAGCGAGTAGCACTCGAATGGTGGTCAGCCTAGCCACAGGTGAGTAAGTGTCGAAGAAATCCTCTTCTTCCTTTTGGGTATAACCCTTAGCCACAAGCCTAGCCTTGTACTTCTCAACAGTACCATCGGGCCTAAGCTTCCTCTTGAACACCCACTTACATCCCAATGGTTGGCAACCATAAGGACGATCAGTGATCTCCCATGTCCCGTTAGCCATGATGGAATCCATCTCGCTACGGACCGCATCCTTCCAGTAGTTAGCATCCGGAGATGCGTAAGCTTCTGAAATGGAACTGGGAGTGTCATCATCCACGAGGTACACGAGGAAATCATCACCAAAAAGACTTTGTAGTCCTTTGTCTCTTGCTCCTAACAGGAGCTTCCTCGTCATCCTCCGTGGGACTTTCATCACTTTTGTGTTCATAGTATTCCATCGGAATGGCAGGTTCAGGAGTCTCATCAGATTCCAGTCTAGAAGTGCTTTGCATATCTCTCATGGGGAAAATATCCTCAAAGAATGTAGCATCCTTAGACTCTATAATTGTACCGACCTTCTAGTCAGGTACCTCAGATTTCACTACTAGAAATCTATATCCCACGCTATTCTTAGCGTAGCCCAAATTAACGCAGTCCACGGTCTTCGGACCAAGCTTACGCTTTTTGGGGATCGGCACATTGACTTTCGCCAAACAGCCCCAAGTGCGCAAGTAAGAGAGTGTAATTCTTTTCCTTTCCCATTGCTCATAGGGAGTAGTCTCATTATCCTTTGCGAGAAATTTATTCAGGACATGACATGATGTCAATACAGCCTCCCCCTGTCGGTGTCAAAACCGGCGGATCTCGGGTAGGGGGTCCCGAACTGTGCGTGTAAGTTAGATGGTTGCAGGAGGCGGGGGACACGATGTTTACCCAGGTTCGGGCCCTCTCTATGGAGGTAATACCCTACTTCCTGCTTGATTGATCTTGATGAATATGAGTGTTACAAGAGTTGATCTACCACGAGGTCGTAATGGCTAAACCCTAGAGGCCTAGCCTGTATGACTATGGTAATGAGTATATCCTTTCTAGACTACGCCCTCCGGTTTATATAGACACCGGAGGGATCTAGGGTTACATAGAGTCGGTTACATAAGAAGGAATCTTCATAGTTGGTCGCCTAGCTTGCCTTCCACACCAAGGAGAGTCCAATCCGGACACGGGTTGAGTCTTCGGTCTTGATGTCTTCACAGCCCACCAGTCTGGTCCATGGATAATAGGCCGGACGCCCGAGGACCCCTTAGTCCAGGACTCCCTCAGTAGCCCCCGAACCAGTCTTCAATAACGACGTGTTCGGCACACAAATTGTCTTCGGCATTGCAAGGCGGGTTCCTCCTCCGGTGACCTCCAAGTAATGTGTTCGGTCGTTGATCAATGTCGCTCCCCTCGGCTTCTGCGCGTCAAATAACTTCGTCTTCCACGTGTCGAGCGAATGCGAAAGGTCAGGGTATTTTTGCAAATAGCACCCCGTCCCAGCAAGGAAGAGCGCCTATTTGAAGAGATTGGATCCTAGATCCATTCGGCACCCCGTAGAGAAAAAATCCCCGGAGACTGCTAGGAGAAACCATTCCAACACGGCTAGCGTTCCCAGCTCCTCCTCCTGTTCCGGCCTAGAGAAAGGAGGGTGGGAGAGGTGTTGTGTGTCCCACAGTCAATTGACGAAGTTGCAGACGCAGGGATTTCTTCCTCGTGCAGATCTAGTCTCTGTTCGAGCGGGGCTAGCTTCCTTCAATGGTGAGACTCAGGCAGAGGGCTTCCCCAATCCATCCGGGGGAGAGCGGGTGTGTTTCGTCCCCTACCTGCTAAGAGGCATCGGATTTCCAATCCATCCGTTCCTCCGAGGGCGTCTGGAATATTATGGCCTCCAGCTGCACAACTTCACCCCTGCCTCCGTTCTACACATCGCAGGTTATGTTGCCTTATGAGAATTATTTCTGGGCATTGAGGCCCATATTGAGCTGTGGAGGAAGTTGTTCTGCCTTGTCCCACGCAATCATGAGGGGTCAATATTTGAAGTGGGCAGAGCCGAAGTATGGCGTATCGCCGATACCGGATATCTGTCCGGCACACCCAGGAAGGCATCTGAAGAATGGCCTTCCGAGTGGTTCTACATTGAGGACGTCGCGCTTCCCGACCTAGTTCGAAAGGGTCTTCCTGAATTTGCGAGTGTTCCGCTGAAGAAACGCCACAGTTGGCGTCCCCGAAGTCTTGAAGAGGATGACAGCGCAGAAGTTCGTCAGCTCATGAGCAAGATAAAGACGCTCGCTCAGTCCGGACTCACAATAATCGAGGTAATGGCGACCTCCATAGCGCGAGGGGTTCAGCCGCTCTAATACAGAGGGCTGCCAATGTGGCACTATAATGGAGAGGATGACGCCTCCCGTTGTGGCCGGAAAGGTCCGGATACCCCCGCCGCTCTGGCCAAGATATTGGCCGAGCTGTTTAAAGGGGAGGAAGAGGAATTTCTTCGCATTAAGCGCAGAGATGGGTATTCTATGTATGATCCCCCCAGTTGGGTAAGCCTCAACCCCTCTGTTTCACTCATTCCACTTCCGGACTACTTTTGATAAATTTCAAATTCGTTTGTTATGACAGCACTGGCGAAAGGTCACCGAAGGACTTCATAGTCCCGCCCCACAGCCGGAGAACCACAACCGGGAGCTTGATCCTGGGTTTGAGGAGGATCCGGATATATTCGTGGTGCTAGCGGAGGGAGTGTTTTACCAGACGAGCTATGATGGCACAGAAGTGGCCATCACCGCCGACTACCCTGGCCTTCTTCCCGTTTCACGCGTAAGTAATCAAGAGACACCTCCTCTAAAAGAGTGCTCTTATTCTATCTCACCCACCGTACTGTCTTGTGCTCCAAAGAGGAGGCGTTCGGCGATTCCGAGGAGATCGGCTCCCACACCGGGCCAGCTTTCGAAGAGGAAGGCTGGTGACACAGCCAGGCTTTCATCGAAGAGGTACGGATCCATAAATATGTTTTTCAGCGGCCGCCCCCGACTGAGACTTTGTGCGTTTGTCTAGTTCCAAGAAAAGGGTCCACCGGACTATGTCCGGGGGTCCGGCCAGCCGTACTCCCAACAACCGGGATTTAGACCCCGCCAGAGAAACGGGAGCCGGTACAGGAGTAACGTCGGACTATCCTTCGGCCGAGGGTTTGGAAAATATGTCCGTTACCAATTCGGAAGTAGAGAGCGCCATGAACCATCGGCGCTGCAGGGCTATTTTACGAGACCCCAAGTTCTCGGAAGAGGCATTCAATGCCTTCAGCTCGGCTGACGCATACATCCGAGCTGCTCGAAATGGGCTTAGCCGAGCCACAAAGCAGCATTTAACATATGTGCATGTAAGGTTACTGTGCCCAAAATATGATAACCATGTGCCAGTAGCCCCCGAAACTTAAAGTAGTTGGCACAACTGATTTGAGGATCGTTGTATAACCAGGCTCTTACGGAGAAGAACGTCCTATTAGCCCAAGAGCTAAAAATGTGCCAGACACAGCTAACTGCTGTCGCCGCCGAACTGGAGAAATCCAAGAAAGCGTCACCTGGTAATATTCCCCTCCATCGAGAAAATATGATTATATGCCATTAATGCTAACAGTGTTGCCTATACCATGACATAATTGTCGGTGGAACTCAAGGAGGCGCTGGAAGTCGCGCAAGCGAATGAACAAGAAGCCAAAAGGCTACATGCTACGGGCGAACGTGTGCTGAAGCAGGTCATTGTTGAGAAAAACCAACTCCAGGATTGCAAGACCCAGCTGGGTGAAGAGCTGAAGGATGTGCGGGCCTAGCTAGCCGATTCCATAAAGGAGAACAAGAAGCTGCGGGGCGGCATATTCAGTATGTATCTGAACTATTTTTAAAGTAGTTCGAAGATAAATGGAACTGATATAGTTATGATTGCAGGCATATTGACGGGCCGTCCTGAAGAGGAGGTGTCCGGATCATCAAGTGATCTGCTGCAAAGGCTGTCGCAAGTGCACGAGCATGCTCGGCTAGCCATGCGGAGTGTTGCCAAGGCTTTATGGCCAACCGCCTCCCCTCTAGGAAGTATGGAGGAGCTTGTGGAGCTGTTCAAAGGAGCGCGGCGGCGTATCCGACTATGGAAGATATCGGCCTGCCGAGAGGGTGCGCGAGAGGCCTGGGCCATGGTGAAGACGCGGTATACCAAGCTGGATCCTAATCACATGGCCCGTGTCAGACCGCTAGGGTCGAATGGGGAAGAAAGTCCCGTTAGTTTAGTATATGACCAAGTAGAGGTGGCCGCCAAATATTCCCAACAGGATTGTAAATTAGACCGCCTATTGGACGGTGTCGAGGAGGAAGTGTTTAAGTCCAAGTGACTATATATATTCCTTGATATATGTGACTCTAGCTGAATTGTATAGCATTTGTCATGGCAGACCTTTTCGCTTCAACCTTCGGACCCGAAGGTGCGAAGTGTTGCCGGATACCCGCGCGGCCGAATAGACTGGGGTATGCACGGAAAACTAGGCGTAGGGGTCATAGTTGCTTGAACAGACAAGTTGTATCCGCCTAGCTATGTTATATTACATTGAGATTCTAAGAAACATCTTCCAGAGAGAATAGTTCTGTTAAGGGTTCCTTTCCCTGGGTTTGCATGCATTAGTTTACATGTCTGAATTGTGATATGAAAATCACAGTGTTTATAGCTTCTGGGGTTTCACAATGGAGTGAGTGCAAAAAAACATCTTTAATTCACCGACCGAATATTCCCTTAAGAACGCTAGCTTTCGGCTTCACCAAGTCTGAGGTACACATCCGGACGACCCAGCAGTAACAATCGCAGAGGTGCTCCCTTTATGCCCTAGCCGAACTAACGGGAACGTAGGGCATAAGCACAGGAGCCAGGCAACCCAAGCTTGGCCAAAACTTAAATCATATCGATGCATATGATGGCGAAGAAAAGGTACATATGAAAAAACTCATATGTGAAGAGCTTGATGCTCAGGAAATAATAACAAGCTTCTGTTCCAGAAGCCCCCAGGTATGATAGACGTACATATTTAAAGATGTATTCGTCAGGGGGTGTGCGGTCTAGCCGTACATGAGCTTTAAAGCTTAAAAATAAAAAAGGAAAAGAGAGAAAAAAAGAATGAAAACTTCAGGGGAGAAGGAGACGAACAAAGAGTTTGGCACTAGGCATAGAATCTTCGGAGTCTGGCCGCGTTCCAGGGGTTCGGCTCTAGACGGTTGTCTGATGCATCGCGCAGATGGTACGCTCCTCCGGTGAGAACTTCGTCAATGATGAAGGGACCCTCCCATTTGGGCTTGAGTTTGTCCTTTTTCTTCTCCGGCAGGCGTAGAATGAGTTCGCCAACGTTGTAAGTCTTGGCCCGTACTTCTCTGCTTTGATATCGTCGAGCCTACTGTTGGTAAAATGCTAAACGGGCCTTTGCAACGTCGCGCTCCTCCTCCAGGGCATCAAGGTTGTCCTGCCGATCTAGCTCGGCTTCTCTCGCTTCGTACATACGCACTCGAGGTGAGTCATGAATAATATCGCAAGGCAAAACAGCCTCTGCGCCATACACCATGAAGAAAGGTGTGTATCCGGTAGTATGGTTGGGCGTGGTCCGCAGCCCCCAGAGTACGGAGTCGAGCTCCTGAACCCAGTGCTTATCTGATTCTTTCAAAGACCGCACTAGTCTGGGCTTGATGCCGCTCATAATAAGACCATTGGCTCGTTCAACCTGACCGTTGGTTTGCGGGTGGTAGACGGAGGCGTAATCGAGTTTAATGCCAAGATTAGTACACCAGGTTTTTACCTCATGGCCGTGAAATTAGAGCCGTTGTCGGTGATGATGCTGTGTGGGACACCATAACGGTGCACAACGCCGGATATAAATTCTATCACCGGGCCGGACTCAACCGTTTTGACCTGTTTAGCCTCTATCCACTTAGTGAATTTGTCCACCATGACCAACAAATATTTTTTCTTATGGCTTCCCCCTTTAAGAGGTCCAACCATATCCAGTCCCCAGACTGCGAAAGGCCAAGTAATGGCGATAATTTGTAAGGCAGTTGGGGGCATGTGGCTTTGGTTGGCGAAGAGTTGGCATTCGACGCAGTGTTGGACGAGGTCCTGCGCGTCTGCTCGGGCTGTCGGCCAATAAAACCCAGTGCGGAAGGCCTTGCTAACAAGGGCCCGAGCTGCGGCATGGTGTCCGCTGAGACCAGCGTGAATTTCCGCTAAAAGCTGCCGCCCCTCTTCCTCGGAGATACATCGTTGAAGTACTCCGGTAGTACTTTTCTTGTAGATCTCTCCGTCGTGAACCTTGTAGGCCTTCGAACGCCGGATAATGCGGCGAGCTCGTTCTGGTCTTCGGGAAGCTCCTTCCTATTAATGTAGTCCAAGAAGGGTTCGGTCCATGGGGCAATGACTGCCATAATGAGATGGGCCGACGGTGTTATTTCGGTGGCTGAGCCCCCAGTACTGTCAGTATGTTCGGGATTTGAGGTTGTGTTCGGATCTGGACTGTTGTTGCCACCCTCCCCTTGCCACACCACGGATGGCTTGAAAAGCCTTTCCAGGAAAGTGTTGGGTGGGACAGGGTCGCGCTTGGCGCCGATGCGAGCCAGGACATCCGCTGCTTGATTGCTTTCCCGGGCGACGTGATGAAATTCGAGCCCTTCGAACCGAGCCGATATTTTTAAGACGGCATTACGATAAGCTGCCATCTTTGGATCCTTGGCATCAAAGTCTCCGTTTATTTGAGATATCGCGAGGTTTGAATGCCCGCGCACCTCTAGGCGTTGTATGCCCATGGATACGGCCATCCGAAGACCATGCAATAGGGCCTCGTATTCGGATGCGTTGTTGGTGTCTGTGTATAGTATTTGGAGTACATATTGGACGACATCTCCAGTGGGGGATGTTAACACGATGTTGACACCGATTTCGGCCAAAGTGAAACACGGTGCTTAGATATTATTAAAATAAAATCATTTACATAAAATGAAAAAATACTGAGTTGCCAAATACGCGGATAAAAAATACCATGATGAATTTCCGCCGCGCCGCTCAATATAAAACAACAGACCTGAAAATAAAAGAGAAGGAGTAATATCGTCGCATAAATTAGAGGACATATGACTTTTATACACTTACGCCATCAGCAACGATAAAATCCTAACGTTGAGGCAGATTCAAAGACAGCGCTAACATTGCCAAAATATTATATCGTACGAGGATTATTCCGCCACCGTTAAAAATATATATTGGCACAACAATGTTCGCGTAAAATAATATAACGCGCGATGATGTATGAAAAAAATATCAAGTCATCGTATAATTAGCAATGAAAAAATGCTTTCCCATGTCACCAGAATTATTTTAGAAACGTACATGCATGCGATTATATTAGGCGGCAAGATTAACATCTAATTGAATAATTAGACAGCCCATGGTCCGAACACGTTCGGCCTGCATGCGTCTACGTAGTGCATGTATGAGCTAAGTGCATGCATGTGTTATGCATGGATTAGTTATGCGGCAAGATTAAGATCTAATTGACTAATTGGCCAGCCCATGGCACGGCCTGCATGCATTAACTTATGACAATCAGTTGAGAGCCTGTCCAATTAAACGCTTGAAGCCCATTTAAAAAATCATCAGAAGAATGATTCACTCGGTCAAGTTTTCTCCATGATCAAAAGACGTGGGCAAGCTCCCACAATCCCACGATCAAAAGAATGTGAGCACGCCCAGCCGGAGCCCTCCACTGCGCTCCCTGCTCCTATAAATACCAGCCGAACCCATGGACTTGGGTGCTGAACGATTCATCCACCGCTCGTCGTCGTCGTCGTCGGTCATCCGCTCGCCGTCGTCATCGCCGGCCGTTCGTCTTCCGTCGTCGTTGTCGTCGCCGGCCGTCCGCTCGCCGTCATCGTTGCCGACCGTCCGCTCGCCACCGTCGTCACCGTTCATTCGCGCCATTCATCGCCGGCTGCTCACCATCTGCATCGCCCACGAGTTGCTCTACACGGGCGGCTGCTCATCTACATCACCACATCACATGTACGTGACCACATCCAAGGCAAGGTGAGAATTCAAGGCAACCTCCTGGCTCCATTCTTGATGTATCCTTGTTGAATCATATGCCTCAAATAGTATGGGTGTTCTCCGTCACTACACATTCACATAGCACATCTTGTTTGGTCTCATGGGATCTAGCATCCCTTGTTGATACAAACCAAGTTTAGGTTAGGTCGCTCTTGTTTTGGTCTCATGGTGATGTTATATCCCATGTTGATACAATTCAAGACTAAAATATATTCATCGATGATGCTAGCATTTCACCGTACACATCATATATGTTCGGTGCTGCCCGATTAATCCTCTCTTGGTTCGGTCTTATGGTGATCTTGATCCCATGTTGATACAAATCAAGATGATAAATGGAATGCTGGGTCTAGTCATATTTGATCCTCAATCCTATAATGATGCAAACTAAGTGCACACGTGCAATTAAAATGCTTCTTGTTTTGGTCTCATGGTGATCTTGCATCTCCATGTTGATACAAGTCAAGACCAAATTATGCTCATCTTGTTTTGGTCTCATGGCGATCTTGCATCCCATGTTGATATAATTCAAGAATAGAAATATGTCCATCTTGTTTCGGTCTCATGGTGATCTTGCATCTCCATGTTGATACAACTCAAGAACAAATTATATCCATCTTGTTTTTTTGGTCTCATGGTGATCTTGCATCCCACGTGGATACAAAACAAGAATACAAATGATATTCATGCTGGTGAAAATCAATATATATATTTCTCCATATAGTTCACTTGAGGTAATTGTTGCATCATGAGATGCTATCCCTGAAGCAAAGACCAATAATGTTGGCATGCCATATTTGCCTAATTAACAACGTCGATCAATGTAGGGTCTAAACTTCTCAAACCTCAAAAGTAGCATGCACTCTTATTTGATTAGATACTAGTAGGCACTATGATTAGATACTAGTAGATACGCATGTGATATAAGGCCAAGCAAAGTATGTCCTGCATGTCATTTTATATTGCCTTGACTTAAAGGCAGTCGGATCACTTAGGCATTACCCTCATATGCATGGAAATGGTCAATGAAACATGATAAGCTTGCTAAACTTGAATCGACAATTTTTGTAGACCCCATCATTACCATGCAAGACATAAATTGATATATACTTCTGTTTGGTTATACTACGAGCATATAAGTTATGCTACGTTAGTGATAATACAAGCATGAAGAAATCAACATACTTCACTTGGTTATGCTACACATGGGCACAATGTTGCTACATGATGTTAGTACTAATACAAGTGAAGTGAAACTTCATAAAAATATTCTCATGCACCGCGAATCCGAAGTCATATAAATATTTGACTACATTCACTTAGTCGCATGCCCATATATGATATGTTTGAGACTAGCAAAACTAGTATTCAAGCATAACCCATATTTCATAAAATATCCCTCATACAGATTAAAATTAAACCATGCATTCCTTTCATATAGGTGAATGCATCCACAAAACTAAAAGATAATTAGGGTCGTAGCCATGTTGATTGCACTAAACATAGCATAGTGCAATTGAATATGCCATCACCCAATTTCATATAGCCCTCGCATATGATGGCTCAATGCAACGGTATATACGTTGCTATAAAGTAAACCAAATATTCCACCACTTCATGCATGCATACAGAAATTATATGCATGTCAAAATTAACTCATAAAAATAGTTATGCCCTATATTGCATATACACCGTTAGCCCGGCTAGTTAACCATTAAATAAGACAACTACTACATATTCGCGATGGTTAATGAGCTAGGCGTAAACGTGCTATATGAATGAACATTGTCAAATCGTGAATGTTGTGCAACGCGTATGTCAGCATAGACAAAGTTCAAGGCTCTCCGAGTACGCCGACGTCGAAGACAGCCAGGAGGACTTTTATTTCTACATTTTGTAGTTTTCTTTTAATTCTACTTTTTGTAGTACTCATGTGTTGTGATGCTATGTAATAGATATGTTGGAATTCTTAATCAGGGGTTTTCTCTACGGAGATGTAATTAACAGATCTTTAATGTAAATGTAAGAGTTCTGAAAATAAAGTACCTGCAATGTTTGATCCTATTTTTATTGTATGCATTTACTCATTTAAATTATTCACTCTGTATCAATGACGTGGACGCGTATCTCACGCCCGTCATTTTCCCTTCATCACACGACTCCCGCTCCTAGCCCCGCCAGCATTTTGGAGCCGTCAAAATACATAACCCAATTGGAATATGCGCCGTACTCTTTAGGGATTTCGGCCTCTGTTCATTCGGCGACGAAGTCAGCCAGTACTTGGGATTTGATGGCTCGACGTGGCTTGTATGTTATGTCAAATGGAAGTAGCTCAATGGCCCATTTGGCTATCCGTCCCGTGACATCGCGGTTATTTATTATGTCATTGAGCGGGACTTCAGAAGCTACCGTGATTGAACACTCCTGGAAGTAGTGTCGTAGCTTTCGGGATGCCATGAAAACCGCGTATGCTATCTTTTGATAATGGGGGTACCGGGATTTGCATGGTGTGAGGACAGTAGATACGTAATTTACTGGTTTCTTAAATGGGAATTTGTGTTTGTCCTGTTCTCGTTCGACGACGAGCACGGCGCTCACCACCTGATGTGTTGCCGATATGTATAGCAACATGGGTTCGCCAGCGTTTGGTGCGGCCAGGATTGGGTTGCTTGCTAGGAGGGCATTTATTTCCTCCAGTACGACAGTCGCCGCGTCTGTCCATTCGAAGGTATCGGTGCGCCGTAAGAGGCGATAGAGTGGCAGTGCCTTTTCTCCTAATCTGGAGATAAAGCGGCGTAAAGCTGCCACGCAGCCAGCTAGTTTTTGGACTTGTTAGAGGTCTGTTGGCGTGGCCAACTGTGACAGGGCTCGGATTTTAGCTGAGTTTGCTTCTATCCCTCTATTGGAGACGATGAAGCCCAGCAATTTTCCCACGGGGACGCCGAAGACACACTTTTCCGGGTTGAATTTAATGTCATACGCACGGAGGTTGTCGAATGTAAGACGTAAGTCGTCTATTAGTGTTTCGACGTGCTTAGTTTTGATGACGACGTCATCGACGTAAGCTTCTACTGTCTTGTCGATCTGCTTCTCCAGGCAGGTTTGAATCATGTGTTGGTATGTGGCGCCGGCGTTCTTTAGCCCGAAGGGCATGGTGTTGAAGCAGAATGGCCCATATGGGGTAATAAATGATGTTGTAGCTTGATCGGACTCCTTCATTTTGATTTGATGGTATCTAGAATATGCATCGAGGAAACACAGTGAATCGTGTCCTGCGGTGGCGTCGATGATTTGATCGATGTGGGGGAGGGGGAAGGGGTCCTTAGGGCAAGCCTTGTTGAGGTCTTTGAAATCGACATACAGGCGCCAGGATTTGTCCTTCTTTGATACCATCACCAAGTTTGCCAGCCAGTCCGGATGTTTGATTTCTCTAATGAATCGGCTTCGATAAGTTTGGCCAGCTTCTCCCCCATGGCTTGTCGCTTGGGTTCGGAAAAGCGCTGCAGTGTTTGCTTGACTGGTTTAAATCCCTTTAATATATTGAGGCTATGTTCGGCCAGCTTCCGTGGGATCCCTGGCATATCCGAAGGGTGCCAGGCAAATATGTCCCAGTTTTTGCGCAGGAATTCTCGTAGTGCGGCGTCAACTGTTGGGTTCAGTTGAGCTCCGATAGACACTGTGAAAGGATCGATATAGTTGACTAGAGGGGGGTGAATAGGCAACTAACAATTTTTAGCTTTTCTTTACCAATTTAAACTTTGCATCAAAGTAGGTTGTCTAGATATGCAACTAGGTGAGCAACCTATATGATGCAACAACAATAAGCACACAAGCAAGCAAGAGATATAGCACAAATAAGCTTGCACAAGTAAAGGCACGAGATAACCAAGAGTGGAGCCGGTGAAGACGAGGATGTGTTACCGAAGTTCCTTTCCTTTGAGGGGAAGTACGTCTCCGTTGGAGCGGTGTGGAGGCACAATGCTCCCCAAGAAGCCACTAGGGCCACCGTGTTCTCCTCACCCCCTCACACAATGCGAGATGTCGTGATTCCACTATTGGTGCCCTTGGAGGCGGCGACCGAACCTTTACAAACAAGGTTGGGGCAATCTCCACAACTTAATTCGAGGCTCCCAACGACACCACGAAGCTTCACCACAATGGCCTATGGCTCCGCGGTGACCTCAACCGTCTAGGGTGCTCAAACACCCAAGAGTAACAAGATCCGCAAGGGATTAGTGGGGGGAATCAAATTTCTCTTGGTGGAAGTGTAGATCGGGGCCTTCTCAACCACTCCCGAGCAAATCAACAAGTTTGATTGGCTAGGGAGTGAGATCAGGCGAAAATGGAGCTTGGAGCAACAATGGAGCTTACGGTTGGAAGAGGTGAGCAACTCGGGGAAGAAGACACCCCTTATATAGTGGAGAGACAAATCCAACCGTTATCCACCAACCCATTCTGCGCAGCACGGTACTACCGCGCCGGAGCAGCGGTACTACCGCAGGCACACGCGGTACTACCGCGGGGCCATATGGTACTACCGCTCGAACAGCACAGACCTGGCCAGCCCAACCGCACTGAAGCAGAGAGCGGTAGAACCGCACAAGCGGTACTAGCATCACCTTGCGGTACAACCGCAAGGCAGGGAAGGTCCAGAGAACGGAGAGGCATGGACATAAAAAATTACATCGGTAGCAACTTCCGCTGAGTTGGAGACGATGCAAAAATCCGACACGGTAGTACAGCTGGAGGAGCGGTACTACCGCGTGGTGGCTGAGCCAGGCCAAGGCGCACGGTACTACCGCACACAGGGTGCGGTACTACCGCGTAGGGCGCGGATGTAAAAAATTACATCCGCCCCTACTACCGCAGCGCAGCGGCACTTGGCCAGGGGGCTCGCGGTACTACCGCGCACAGGGTGCGGTACTACCGCGGAGGGCACGGATGTAAAAAATTACATCCGCCCCTACTACCGCAGCACAGCGGCACTTGGCCTGGGGGCCACGGTACTACAGCTCCTGAGGAGCGGTACTACCGTGGGCACCTGCGGTACTGCCGCACCGAGGTCCGGTACTACCGCGAGTGCCTGCGGTACTACCGCTCCCGGGAGCAGTACTACCGCAAGCCCAGTATCAGCAACCAAGACAGAATGCATAGAGGATAAAACGGAGGATGCTCCAAAGTGCCAGAGGAAAGGCGGTGCAAAGGATGAGAACGTGTACGTGATGATTCCACCCGAACCTTTCCGAAGCGGACCCCCTCTTAATAGTACGGCTTTCCTACGACTCAAATCCACCGGAAAGAAACGTAGAAAAACGCCGTCTTCAATAGTCTTCGAGGGGCACCAAACCGTCTTGTGCCTAGCGATAAAACGTCTGAGAAGCTCAAAGCACACGATTAGTCCGCAAAAGCATTGTCATCAATCACCAAAACACTTTAGGGATAAATATGCCCTTACAATCTCCCCCTTTTTGGTGGATTGATGACAATACGGGATTTGCACAAAGGGAAATAATATTGAGCAAACGCAAACCCCTCTTCTTTAAAATATAGGCGGGCTCCCCCTAGATGTGTGCAAGCTAGATGGGTGCTTTGGACTGCACGGCACACATACTAGGATCAACACTCCCCCTATATTTTAGAGACAAGGCATATCTTGCAATAGTAAAGCTAACACTAGACAAGATAGCAGACAAGAGCATAACATAAGTAGCACAATAATATCATAAGCTCACTAAGATGGGATAGAGTGCATATGTCTTACACCATATGAAGGATAAGTCTCAAAGGCGCAAACCAAACCAAAGCAAACGAGGTTCAAACGAAAAAAGCAAACACACCAAACACGACACACGACTCACATCACACCGGAGGCCGAATGGATGGCGAAGCAAGGCTACAAGTGGACTGATTCTGAGGAGGACGTCGAGGAGACCGTCCCCGCCGTCGAGTCTGACGAGGAGCGTTGGGACGATTTCTCCGCCTGAGCCACCCCTTGTGTGTAGGTGTCCTCTCTCCCCCTTTGGCATTGAGACGCCAAAAAGGTAGAGAGGACACCTACACACAAGGGGTGGCTCAGGCAGAGAAATCGTCCCAACGCTCCTTGTCAGACTCGGCGGCGGGGACGGTCTCCTCGACGTCCTCCTCAGAATCAGTCCACTTGTAGCCTTGCTTCGCCATCCATTCGGCCTCTGGTGTGATGTGCTTCTCTGACCCGCTGGATTCTGCCTCACCAAAGACCTTCATGATCCTCTTGTCACGGCGGCGGCTCTCCTTGGAGGCAACGTGAGTCCTGTACTGCCCCTTTGCCTGCATGCAGAACAGAGTCTTCATCTTGTCCTTTAGCTTCTTGGCCCAAGAGGGCTCAGAGGAGGAAGAGGCATGTCCAGTAGGACGGTCCTCAGCAGCAATCTCCTCCTCAGTTTCCTCTCCATCCACAGCCATCTTAGCAGCCGCTGCCTCAGCACGAGTGGTAGTGTTAGCCCATTGGGGCTTGATGCGAAGTCTGATGGGATCATGACGGATCCAGTTAGGTGCCAGAAACTCATCCTGAGGGAAGCGCTGCTCCCAAGTCTTCGAGATCAGCAGAAACAGGTAAGGTCCATAAATGGGAACCTTATGGTTGAACACCGCAAAGCGAAGCTCGCACCACATGATGTGGGAGACATCCAAGGGTTGAGTCTGAGAGATCCACGCCTCCTCACAGATAAGCAACATGTCCACAAGATAAGCATGCACCTTGTCCTTGTCCCCAATGCGTGGGAAGAGAGTGTTGCGGAAGATCCGGTGCATGATGTCAAGGAAGGAGTTCAGCACCCATGCCTTCTTACCACTTGGAAGGACCTTCTCAACATAGTAGGGCATAAGCCTGTTCTTGTTGGCAGACTCGGGGTTGGCATGAGGGCGTACACCAACTGGTGTGTTGAGCCCCTCATCAGGAACACTGAGCAACGCCATGAATTCCTGCCATGTAGCAGTCAGCTGACGTCCATTTGTCATCCAGGTCATCCTCCGATCCTCCTCAGTGTGAAAGTGAACAAAAGCAAAGAACTGGGCCACAAGCTCGGGATCATAGTCCAGGTGAAAGGAGACCACATCCTCAATGGCAAACTGCTCCACGAGATCCAAGGCCTCACCAAAGTAAGCACGGTGCTTCTCCTCCCTCATGTGATGCATATCAATCCAGTGCACGTCCACATAGATGTTTTGCTTGCCCTTGATCACATCTAGGTAGATGAGGTTCTGCTGCTTGGTCCAAAACAGATCATTGCCTCTGATGTTGGCACGAGGATTCACATAAGGGTTGATCCTCCTACGAGCGAGAAACTATGCCTGTGGATCTCATCCATGCCCGTGGTGGGCTCCTTCTGCTGGGTGGCGGTGGTCTTGGTCCTGCGTTGGGGGGCATTGGAGCCCTCAAGAGCTTCGTCTTGATTGCGCAGACGCTTGGAGCTTGTGGCACGACTGGGATTGGAATGGCGAGCAGGAGCACCGGAGCCACCACCTAAGACACCAAACACCAAACACACACAAAGAGCGAGAAGAATCAATGCAACGACCTTAGCAAAACAAGGGAAACATGTAGGTGAAGGAAATATGCCCTAGAGGCAATAATAAAGTATTATATTTATTTCCTTATATCATGATAAATGTTTATTATTCATGCTAGAATTGTATTAACCGGAAACATAATACATGTGTGAATACATAGACAAACAGAGTGTCACTAGTATGCCTCTACTTGACTAGCTCGTTAATCAAAGATGGTTATGTTTCCTAGCCATAGACATGAGTTGTCATTTGATTAACGGGATCACCTCATTAGGAGAATGACGTGATTGACTTGACCCATTCCGTTAGCTTAGCACTCGATCGTTTAGTATGTTGCTATTGCTTTCGTTCATTACTTATACATGTTCCTATGACTATGAGATTATGCAACTCCCGTTTACCGGAGGAACACTTTGTGTGCTACCAAACGTCACAACGTAAATGAGTGATTATAAAGGTGCTCTACAGGTGTCTCCAAAGGTCCTTGTTGGGTTGGCGTATTTCGAGATTAGGATTTGTCACTCCGATTGTCGGAGAGGTATCTCTGGGCCCACTCGGTAATGCAAATCACTATAAGCCTTGCAAGCATTGTGACTAATGAGTTAGTTGCGGGATGATGTATTAAGGCACGAGTAAAGAGACTTGCCGGTAACGAGATTGAACTAGGTATCAAGATACCGACGATCGAATCTCGGGCAAGTAACATACCGATGACAAAGGGAACAACGTATGTTGTTATGCGGTCTGACCGATAAAGATCTTCGTAGAATATGTGGGAGCCAATATGGGCATCCAGGTCCCGCTATTGGTTATTGACCAGAGAGGTGTCTCGGTCATGTCTACATAGTTCTCGAACCCGTAGGGTCCGCACGCTTAACGTTACGATGACAGTTTTATTATGAGTTTATGTATGTTGATGTACCAAAGGAGTTCGGAGTCCCGGATGAGATCGGGGACATGACGAGGAGTCTCGAAATGGCCGAGACGTAAAGATCGATATATTGGACGACTATATTCGGACTTCGGAAAGGTTCCGAGTGATTCGGGTATTTTTCGGAGTACCGGAGAGTTACTGGAATTCTTATTGGGCCTTAATGGGCCATACGGGAAAGGAGAGAAAGACCCCAAAGGGTGGCCGCACCCCTCCCCATGGGCTAGTCCGAATTGGACTAGGGAGGGGGGGCGCCCCCTTCCTTCTTTCTCCTTCCCCCTTCCCTTCTCCTACTCCCACAAGGAAAGGAGGAGTCCTACTCCCGGTGGGAGTAGGACTCCCCCCTTTGGCGCGCCTCTCCCCTTGGCCGGCTGCCTCCCCCTTGCTTCTTTATATACGGGGGCAGGGGACACCCCACACACACAACAATTGATCCTTGAGATCTTTTAGCCGTGTGCGGTGCCCCCCTCCACCAAATTACACCTCGATAATATCGTTGCGGAGCTTAGGCGAAGCCCTGCGTCGGTAGAACATCATCATCGTCACCACGCCGTCGTGCTGACGAAACTCTCCCTCAACACTCGGCTGGATCGGAGTTCGAGGGACGTCATCGAGCTGAACGTGTGTAGAACTCGGAGGTGCCGTGCGTTTGGTACTTGATCGGTCGGATCGTGAAGACGTACGACTACATCAACCGCGTTGTGATAACGCTTCCGCTGTCGGTCTATGAGGGTACGTGGACAACACTCTCCCCTCTCATTGCTATGCATCACCATGATCTTGCGTGTGAGTAGGAAATTTTTTGAAATTATTACGTTCCCCAACAGTAGGAAGCATACGTGGTAATTGCCAAGAAGAAGATTGGACAACAACGGTAGTACGGCCAGTTCGCGCGGCACTAAAATTTTAGTACCGCTCCTAGCCGCGGTAGTACCGCGTGAAGACACGGTAGTACCGGGGCTCGGAGCGGTAGTAGGATCTTAGTACCGTGAGGCCTTGCGGTAGTACCGCACCGGACGGGCGGTAGTACCGGACAAGCGGTAGTACCGCACCGGACGGGCGGTAGTACCGCACGGCGTCAGATCCGAACCACTTCGAATCTGAGAAGAACCGCGAAACCGCGGCGGTACTACGGTTGATCGAATCTACCACGGGACAACATATCAAGTATAATTTCTACGCAACACTACTCTCCTACATCCTACTCTTGCATAGATTTGGCCTAAAATCTCAAGAACACATGCATCTCCCCAAAACCTAGATGCAAAAGAACAACCAAGAGAGAGAGAGGGATTTGGGGAGAAACCTTGTTCCATGGCAAGAGGAAGTGGTGGGGAACGATCCCACCGGTCGGAATCCGAGGAGAGTGGCCGGAGACGGAGATCCGGCGAGGTTCTCCGGCGCCGTTCTTGAGCAGGAGAGAGAGAGGTGGCGGAGAGAGAGACGAATGAATGGGTATGGGGGAGTTGGAACTCCCCCTGCCCGGGTCTTAACCCCACGCGCACTCGTCAGCATGGTAGTACTGCGCCTCATTGAAAGTGCGTTATATCGACTAGAGGCGGGGTGAATATGCGATTTTTATGAATTCTTCACTGAGGAATTTGCGGGTGAGGAAATTCCTTAGCGAAGAACTACTTGCAGCGCAATAAGTACTCAAGAGTAAGCATAGCAGAACATAGGCATGGTCATCATGATGAAATGAAGACAAACACAGAGTACAGAAAGCGTAAACACAGGATAACACAGGATGAAGATAAACAGACTGAAGAAATTGAACTGAGGAAATTGAGAAAGTCTTCACTCAAAGTCTTCAAACACAGATATGACAAGCACACAACACAGTAATGAGGAAATGAAAGAGTTGAGGAAATAGAACCAGTAGTCTTGGTGAAGACAATGATTTGGTAGACCAGTTCCAACTGTTGTCTCAGTTGTACATCTGGTTAGGGCGGCTAGGTATTTAAACCTGAGGACACTGTAACGCCCCGGATCCGATGCGCCAAGTGTCACCCAGTTATTCGCTGTCGTTGCCATGTCATTTGCTTGCGTGTTGCATTTTGCCATGTCATCTTCTGCATTTCATATCATGTCATCATGTGCATCGCATTTGCATACGTGTTCGTCTCACGCATCCGAGCATTTTCCCCGTTGTCCGTTTTGTAATCCGGTACTCCGATGTTCCCCGGCGCCCCCTTTTGCCTCTTTTCGTGTGCGGGTGTTAAACGTTCCCGGAATGGGCCGGTATTTGCCGAGTGGCCTTGGTTCAGCACCGACAGGCCGCCCGTCAAATTTCGTCGCATTCGGAGTCCGTTTGATAGCCCAACCGTTGAACTCATAGCGGTACCGTTGCCGGTACCTTCGTCGGACGTTTCGGTCTCCGTAACCGTCGCCGGGTCTCTCCCTCTCCTCTCCCACAGTCCAAGTCCAGCCCCTAGGCCCAGCCTACCCCTCATCGCGTCCGGAACCGTTCGATTTCGATCGGAGAGCTCCGAAACCCCTCCTAACCCTAATCCTAACCCCCCTTTCCCTATTTTTACACCCTCACATGCCATTTTTGGCCTCCACCAACCTCCTCCTCGTTTTCCGCGCCTCCAGCCGCCACCTCCTCAGCCCAGCCGCCGCCTCCCTCCTCGAAATCCGGCGCCGGCCACCTCCCCGCTGCCATGTGGCGCACTCCCACTGGCCAGCGCCACCACCCAGCCGGCTGGAGCCAACCAGGGGCGGCCACGTCGCCCCAGCCCCGCGCCTCCAGCCGCTCGGGCCCGCCGAGGCCCGTGCGCGGCCCGCCAGGCCCATCGGCCTCGCCCGAGCCGCCAGCGCCCCGCGCCTCCCGCCGCCGGCGTGCCCCCGTTCGCCGTCGTCGTCCCCGCCGCCTGCCTCCCGCGCCCGAGGCGCCTCGCCTCCGCCCGACGCCCGGCGCCGCCGCGTCCCCGCCGTTCCCCGTCGTCAGCGCCGCCCGTCCGCCACCCCGGCGACCGCGCCTCGCCTCCTCCCCACCGCAGTGTTCCGCATCGCCGGAGAACCCGTGACCCGCCGCCTTCCTCCGCAGGCCGGCGCGCCTCCGCGCCGCATCGCCGCCCGGATCCATCCATCCCGAGCTCCTCCCCGGCCACCCCTCGCCGGAGGCCGTGCCGCCGTCGCCGCCCTGCCATGGCCTCGGTCGACCTCGTCAGAGAGGGCGACGAGCGCCCGCCTGGGCCGCCTCACCCTAGTGTCGCGTGGGCCTCGCCCGGCCCAGCCGGCCCGAACCACCTCTCCTTCCTCCTGGGCCGAGCCCGCTTGGTGAGCCACCCTCTATTCCCCGCCCGAGCACACTTTAGCTAAACATCGCCCGTCTGGGTTTTTTTTCTGAAATCGGCTAAGTCCCTGATTTTTGACAGTATGTGTGCTTGTTTGACCTAGTGTAACTTCATGCATATAGCTCCGTTTCGCGCGTGTAATATGTCAAATTGTTTGTCTCGTGATGCACTACATTTTGTTCCATTGCACCATGTTCATTTGAGTCCATCTTGATGCCCAAATCATCGTTGCAAGAGTGCTAGTTGCTGTTATCTGCTGTCTGCTATCAGAACTTGGCGATTTGTTATTTTTGTATCATTTAATCTGTGCATCTTATGAGTATGAGCTCTACATGTGTTTTGTTGTATGCCATGCCATCTTTCCAGGGTGTGTGCCATGTATTTTGTGATCTCTGTGGTGACTAGTACAAGAATGCAAACTAGGCCCCGTAATGTTTCTGATTTCAGAGACTTAGTGATTTCTCTAAGTCCTTGTCTGCTGTTATTTTGTTGCCATGTAAACTTGATGCTACAGAGAGATCCATGCATATTTTAGAGATGTTCATTAAGGATGTTTTGTATATATTGTTGTAATTGTTCCATTCATGCCCTTGTTTGCAATTATGGAGTGCCATAGCATGACTCAATCTTGCTCTACTTTGCTATAAAATATTTCTGACAGATTCTTAACATGATATGCAATTTTGCCAAGCTCATTGTAGTTGATCCATACATGATATGCTTTTGTTCTTGCCATGGATAGCTTCATAAACATGCCATCTTGCTGTAGGTATGCTTGTTTTGTCATGCATTGCTTTGAGGTGAGTGCATCAAGCTCACCAACATGCCTTCTTATTATAGTTTCTGCCATGCTCTGTTTTCTGCCAAGTCTGAAACCTGATAACGAAACTTGCTATGTTTACATGCTTGCCATCATATCTTCTTGTCCTTTTTGGCTTATGGTCAGTAAGGGACTTTTGTCATATGCTTTGAGTAGATTCATGCCATGCCTTGTTTTGCCATGTTAAGTTCCTGTAGCATGTTGATTTCGTGCTCTGAACATTGCTACCTGATGCTGTTTTCTGTCATGTCCAGTAATTTCACCAAGTCTGGGAACCTGTTATTATTTGCAATCTTGCCATGTCCTTTTGAGCTTGTTCTAGTGATTTCTGGAGATAGCTCAGTGTTCATGTTTTGTTTTGCTTTACCTGTAAATCATGCTCATGCCTTTTGTTTTCATGTTGAGTTGTTGTAGCATATTGTTTTGATGCTTGCTAGATGCATAGTTGCTGTTTTGGACAGATTGTTGCTATGTTTTGTTTGGAGTGTATGTGTTGCACCGTTGCTCCGTTTTGAGCATGCTCTATATGAAACTTGCTTAGTTTTGCATGTAGTCTCATATTATCATGTTGCATCCTTGTTTTGAGGTGTTTGCTTGATGTTTGTATGCTTTTTGCATCAATGCCATGTTTAACTTGTCTTGCTCATATCTTCTAGGCCGTAGCTCCGAATCTAATGAACTTTATATGTAACTTGACTAGAATTTCGTGTAGATCATCATGGTGCTATTTAACTTGCTGTTTAACAACTTCAACTTAATGCTTGTTCAGTTCTGAACCAATTTCGAAATTTGCATATGAGGACTTACCGGATTTGTTATATGTTGTTTCCGGCCTCATTTAAACTTGCTTTGATGTGTTGTTCTTGTATGCATCATCTCTTGTCATGAGTAGCTCCATATAGCTTTGTCATGCATCATTCTTGGTTGAGCATCATGCCTTGTTCTTGTGTGGTGTGTTTACCTTGTTGTGTGCTTCTTCTCAATAGTTCCCGTGTCGTTGCGATCGTGAGGATTCGTTCGTCTTCGTGGCTTCATCTTCTTCATGGATTCGTTCTTCTTCCTAGCGGGATTTCAGGCAAGATGACCGTTACCTTGGATCTCATTACTATCATTGCTATGCTAGTTGCTTCGTTCTATCGCTATGCTGCGCTACCTATTCACTTGCTCTCCAAGCCTCCCAAATTGCCATGAACCTCTAACCATTGTCACCCTTCCTAGCAAACCGTTGTTTGGCTATGTTACCGCTTTGCTCAGCCCCTCTTATAGCGTTGCTAGCTGCAGGTGAAGATGAAGATTGCTCCGTGTTGGATTATGTTTATGTTGGGATATCACAATATCTCTTATATTATTAATGCATCTATATACTTGGTAAAGGGTGGAAGGCTCGGCCTTATGCCTGGTGTTTTGTTCCACTCTTGCCGCCCTAGCTTCCGTCATACCGGTGTTATGTTCCCAGATTTTTGCGTTCCTTACACGGTTGGGTGATTTATGGGACCCCCTTGACAGTTCGCTTTGAATAAAACTCTTCCAGTAAGGCCCAACCTTGGTTTTACCATTTGCCTCACCACCACCTACTTTTCCCTTGGGAGTCGCTCTCTCGAGGGTCATCTTTATTTAGCCCCCCCCCCCCGGGCCAATACTTGTCTAAGTGTTGGTCCGAACTAGAGCCCCTTGCAGCGCCACCTCGGGGAGACTTGAGGTCTGGTTTTAGTTGTACGGATTGCTCATCCGGTGTTGCCCTGAGAACGAGATATGTGCAGCTCCTATCGGGATGTCGGCGCATCGGGCGATCTTGCTGGTCTTGTTTTACCATTGTCGAAATGTCTTGTAACCGGGACTCCGAGACTGATCGGGTCTTCCCGGGAGAAGGAATATCCTTCGTTGGCCGTGAGAGCTTATGATGGGCTAAGTTGGGACACCCCTGCAGGGTATTATCTTTCGAAAGCCGTGCCCGCGGTTATGTGGCAGATGGGAATTTGTTAATATCCGGTTGTAGAGAACTTGACACTTGACTTAATTAAAACGCATCAACCGTGTGTGTAGCCGTGATGGTCTCTTCTCGGCGGAGTCCGGGAGGTGAACACGGTTTCTGGGTTATGTTTGACGTAAGTAGGAGTTCAGGATCACTTCTTGATCATTGCTAGTTTCACGACCGATCCTTTGCTTCTCTTCTCGCTCTCATTTGCGTAAGTTAGCCACCATACATGCTTAGTCGCTGCTGCAACCTCACCACTTTACCCCTTCCTTTCCCATTAAGCTTTGCTAGTCTTGATACCCATGGTAATGGGATTGCTGAGTCCTCGTGGCTCACAGATTACTACAACACCAGTTGCAGGTACAGGTTTTGCGATGATCATGACGCGAGAGCGATGGTTATTTGTTTTGGAATTCTTCTTCTGCTTCTTCTTCGATCAGGGGATAGGTTCCAGGTCGGCAGCCTGGGCTAGCAGGGTGGATGTCGTTTGAGTTTCTGTTTATGTTTCATCCGTAGTCGGATGTTGAGCTTATGTATGATGTATTGATGTTTTCTTGCGGCATTTGTATGCCTTGTATGTATCCCCAAATATTATGTAATGTTGATGTAATGATATCCACCTTGCAAAAGCGTCTTCAAGATGCGCTTCTATCCTTGGTGGGACCTTCATGTTCCTTTAGGATAGGGTCGCATCTCGGGCGTGACAGACACACAGTCCCGGACACCCAGTCCTGAACACGCAGTCCAGGACACTTAGTCCTCACTGTATTCCCCTTGAGCTAAGGTCACACAGACCTCGCCCAATCACTTGTGGTAAGTCTTCAGGTGACTTCCGAACCTTCACAAACTCGGTCACTCGGCGATCCACAATTCCTCTTGGATGCTCTAGACCATGACGCCTAACCGTCTGGAAGAAGCACAGTCTTCAAAGGTAACAAGCGTCGGATCCACGCAGGATCAATCTCTTCAGTGATGCTCAATCACTTTGGGTTTGTAGGTGTTTGGGTTTGGGTTTTCCTCACTTGATGATTTTCGCTCAAAGTCCTCGGAGGATGGGATGCTCTCAAATGACAAATGTCAGTTTCTCTCGGAGCAGCCAACCAGCTAGTGGTTGTAGGGGGCGGCTATTTATAGCCTAGGGAGCAGCCCGACATGATAAGACATAAATGCCCTTCAATGATATGACCGTTAGGTGGGTAGATATTTTGGGACAGCTGGCGCATAGCACAGCAACGGTCGGAAATTTGAGTATCAAATTCCTCAGGGCTATCATGTTCCTCACTGTGTAGGCAATCCGCACTGGCGAATTCCTAACTCCTCAGTCAGAACAAATTCCTCAGAGACCAGAAGAACTTCGTCTCTGTCACTGAAGAATATGACTGAACTGTATGAGATTTCCAATGGCTTCACTCGAAGGGATTGGTAGGTGTAGGATTTTGAGTTGAGCATCACATGGAAATTTTTCCTTAGTATTTCCTCGACCCCCTTTAACAGTACGGTGTTTCCTATGACTCAAGAAAGAGAAAATGAAACTACGAAAACAAAAGTCTTCACGCTTCATGTTCCTGGAATGAATACCAAGTCTTCAAGGTCACACCAATTTCTTCACTTTCAAAGTCTTCAGAAAGTCTTCAGAAATCCAAAGTCTTCAGTCGAAGAACTTCATTTTTAGGGGTCGACTTTCTCTGTAAATATCAAACTCCTCATAGACTTATAGACTTGTGTACACTCATAAACGCATTAGTCTCTTAACCTATAAGTCTTCAATACACCAAAATCACTAAGGGGCACTAGATGCACTTACAATCTCCCCCTTTTTGGTGATTGATGACAATATAGGTTAAGTTTTCAACGGGGATAAATATATGAAGTGTAAATACCTATATTGAGGAATTTGATTGCAAGATATAGAAGAACTCCCCTGAAGATGTGCATAGTGAGGAATCTGCTTTTGAAGCAATGCACACTTGAAGAGTTGAATCATGGAGATCTCCCCCATATCTTGTAATTCATACACGCATTTGACATAATATATGAAGAATTTGAAATGCATGATGAAATATGGTGACTGATGTAATTCAGCATGCGTGCAATAACATTAACGAGGAATAAGCATGCAGAAGAAACAGCAAAAGTATCAGGCCACCATAGAGCTTTAAGTTTACAACTCGATCCAACAAAGTCATCAGAAGAACGAGAGTTGTAACTTAGAAAAAAAAGCCCATATAAGATAGACCCGCTTGAAGACTAACTCAAATTTCTCCCCCTTTGTCATCGAATGACCAAAAGGTTTGAAAATGAGGACTAACGCCCCTGAAGAATATCAAGTTGATGAAGGAGCGCCAGCGTTGTTGGGGTCGTGTGTTGATGTAGGGCCTGCCGCAGTGTCGTCCAAGTCTTCATGCTCATCAGTTTCGCGCGATGAAGAATAGCAGCTGGCCACCAAGGAAGGAACCTTGACCTTCTTGTATTTCTTCGGTGGAGGTGCAGACCAGTCAAAGTCCTCCTTGAGACCCATGTTCTTCAGATCTTCTTCGCTGTAAATGTGAGACAGAACAGCCCAGGTGCGACCGAAGACTTCATGGAGGTAGTAATGGTTTTTCTTCACTGCATTATGTGTAGCAGTCATGTTGTGAAGAATTGAACCAAACTGACGCTTAACCCATTTATGGTTTCGATCCACCTTCTGGTGAAGACTTAGTAGAAGTTCACGGTCAGTCATCACACGAGGAGCAGTAGCTTGAGGATTTGGCTTGGAGGCATGGGCAGCAGAATCATGAGTGGCAGAGTCATCATTGGTGGAATAAGATGTAGCCTTGCGAAATTGACCATCCAATGGACGAATGCCTTCATCTATAACAGCTGGTGCCTTGCCCTTTTCGTCAGCTGAGGAATAGGTCCGCTTGAGGACTTCAATCGGGGGCAAGTAGCTGAGGTGATTCTGAAAATCAGCTTTGTAATTGAGTGAAGACCTTGTTCTGATGAATCGCATAATCCATGGTGCATAAGGCTTCAGCTCAAACGGTGAAAGTGCAACATTTGCCAGAGTCCTCATGAAGAAATCATGATAATTGACAGGAATGCCATGAATGATGTTGAAAACCAGATTCTTCATGATGCCAACAATTTCCTCATCAGATGAGTCGTGGCCTTTGATTGGACTCATAGTCTTCGTCAGAATGCGATAGACTGTCCTTGGTACATACTGCAATTCCTTCATGAGGAATTTTGTCCTTGAGGCTTGACCTGGTTTCAATGGCTTCATCAGCACTTGCATATAGTGATCAGTAAGCTCAGGCTCTTGGTACATGCAACGAGCTCCTTCAGGTGGAGGACTGATGGGCAGGGCGTGAAGTAATTCAGTGGCCGGTGCCTTATAGTGAGTATTTTCAGTCATCCAGTCCAAAACCCAGGAGTTCACATCGTCAGGATCTCCTGTGATGTGCAAAGTTGCGTAGAATTGAAGAATGAGTTCTTCATTCCAATCAACTATGTCTGTGCAAAAGTTGAGGAGGCATGTGTCATGAAGCACACTGAGGACATGAGTGAAGCATGGCAGTGATTCCATGTCCACATGAGGAATATGCTCGTGATCGAAGACTTTGTCCTTATTGAAAAGTAGTGAAGAATAGAAGTTGGCCTGGCTGGCGGTCCAAAAGCGCTTCCTTCTAAGACGACCAGACTCATAGGGATTGTAGTCAGTGAAGAACACGTGCTCGCCAAAGAAATCATCAGCCTTGAATTTCTGCTTCTTTGAGAATGGATCCTTTGGCTTGGGCTGAGGAGTGTCAGTCAATTGCATTATCACCTCAGGAATCGCAATCTCAGGTTCTTTAGGCTGAGGAATTTCAGCTTCTACTCCAGTGACAGCCTGGGTCTTCAATTCTTCATGTATATTTTCTTCAGCACTAGTGGCTGGAATTTCTTCATGGACAGATGGGGTTGCACGAGGTTCTTCAGATCCCATTTGTACTTCAGTAGCAACAGGGGACTGAGGAATTTGCTGTAAAGGTGTGAAGAGTGGAGAGTTGGGGTGCTGACTTTCCCAAAAGTCATCATTCATCATTGGTGTGGTACAGCCAATGTCCACGTCTTCATCTTCTATTTCTTCAACGCCGGCCTCTTCAGCAGTAAACTGAGGCATAGGCGAGGAAACAGCTGGAGTTGAAGGGATTTCATCCACTTCAATTTCTTCATCCATCTGCTCTGACGAAGCAGCAGAAGGATTTTCTTCATCAGATCCACTAGGGATCACATATTCTTCATCAAAAGGAACAAGGTCCTTTGATGGCATGGTTGAGATCGGAACAGCATCAATGGGGTTTGCAACTGAGCTGGTCAATTTCTTCATCTTCTTCGGAGCTGAAGAATCTGATGAAGCTGATGCTTTCCTTTTCTTCACTGCTGCACGCTCTGCAGCCTTGGTCTTCTTCACATCTGATGCAGATGGAAGAATTGGAGTTGGGGTAGGCGCAGGAGGAGCAGAGGAATGTGGTTGATTTTCTTCAGGCACAACTGATGCAGTTTCCCTGACCTCTTCATTTTCTTCAGGCGCACCACTAGTGGATGCCCTGGCAATTTCATCAGCGGCTGGAATGCAGTCATCAGCCCTGGAACTCACATTTTCTTCAGCAGCCTGAATGTCATCAGCGGTGCTGGCATGTTCTTCAGTTGGCTGAGCAGATGCTTCAGTCTAAGGAATCTCTTGTTGCGATGGGGCTGCAACATTGGAGGTGAACTTCTCAGTCAGTTTAACAAACCTGACATTGGCTCCTTGCCAATCAGCATAGTAAGCATTGAAATCATCGCTGAGGACTTTGATTTGAGACTGGATCTTCACAAGATCATCAGTTGTCATAGAGAAAACGTTGTTCTTCAGGAATTTCTCCTTCCTGTACTGCGCTTTCTTGATCTGCCTAGCCTTCTCAAATTTCCATTTCTCTTCTTGGATGAAGGCAGTCAGCATATGATTTTGGCCAGAAGTCAGCTTGAAGTCAGGCATAGGAGTGTTTGGGTCCTTGTGCCAGAGATCAATGTAATCGAGGATCAACTTTGGATCCAAAAGCAGAGGCACATTTGTGCCCTTGGCTCTAGCGGCCCTGGCTTGCCTATCTCTGATGATTTCAGCAAGTTCTTCATCATCAGCTTCGTCTTCTTCAGACGGCACTTGGAAGACGACCTGCTTCTTGTGAGGACTTGGGCGAGAACCTCGTCCAGTAGTGGTCTTTGTCTTCAGCAGAGAGGGTCATGTTGAAGAATTTGGAGCAGCTGAGGAACTAGCTGAAGCTCCTGAGGCAATAGAGATGCCTGTAGTCCTTTGGCACGTGGCAAGATGCACAGGTGCTGAGGATTTGGTCGGAGCAGCTGAGGACTTATGCGGAGGAGCTGAGGATTTTGGAGGAGCAGGAGCAGCGTGAGGAATTGGTCGTGAGGGCTTTGAGGATTCTGGCCGTGAGGGCATTGCTGAGGAACTTGGCCTTGAGGGCATTGAAGGTGAAGCACTTGGCTTACGCGCGGGCTTCTTTGCCATGGATTTCTTCGGCTTGACAGAGGCCTCAGTGGCAGCAGCAGCAGCAGAGTCTTCATTGAATTTCCTCACTGCTTCGCTGGCTTGTCTAGCCAGCTTGGCCTGGCGCTTGGCCCATTCATCAGGATAATCCTCACCATGCTTGAGGCTGGTGGGATCAGCTTCTTGGCCAGGTGCCAACGGAGGTCTTGGGCATGAAGGATTGAGTGCGAATTTCTTCATGTACTTGGGAGTCACATACCTGTACTCCCTCCACTCTCTTGCCCATCTCCTCTCTATCTTCTGAATGCGCACCTTGCGCTGATTTTTATCTTCCTCGGGGGGTCTGCAGTACCCAGCATAGATGTCCTCAGGGATTTCAAATGCAGTGTTGACCTCAGGCCTCTTTCCTCCTTTCTGTGGCTTCTTTCCATCAGCCATTTTCTTCAGATGAGGAATTTGAACAATTGAATTCTCTGAAGAAGTATGCAACTTTTCTTCGAGGAACGCTACAAATGAGTTAAGTTGATGAGAACCTAGAGATTCAGCAGCGGACATTAGTACCTATGAACAGAGTATAGTTGCGAGGAATTTGGAGAGGTCATATGCGTTCTCAGAAGGTTTTTCAAAAAGAACAAGTTTGAGGAATTTGACCAGATGAGTCTTGAAGAATTTCACTAAGCGTTCTTTGTCTTAGGTTCCAGAGTTGTATAGATCGAAGATCCACACAATTGAGGAATCTTGAAGAAAAATTATTGCTTAGAGAAACGAATCAAGAACAGATGACATGTGAGGTGTTTAGTGTGTGAAGAATTTGAAGAATAAACACCTTTGAAGATTTTTTAGAAATCATTTGAATCAAAGAGGGCAGTAAAAGTAACTTTTAATTGCCCTGGACGAAGAACACGACGAACTGTGAGGTAGAGATGAGAAGTTCGTCTGTGCAGATCTTCCACGCCCTAACTCGGCGGAGGAAGACGGCTACGGCGGCGGCGGAGTGAAGATTTCTGTGGCCGGCGCGAGTACGGCGGCGACGAGGTCGAGGCAGTGAAGCTCTTCCTCACCGGCGACGATGAAGTAGCGGCGGTGCTAGGGTTTGAGAAGCTTGAGCTAGAGAGAGGTCGAGCGGAGTAAAGGAAGTGAGGAAGGGGAGAGGGGGTATTTATAGCCACGGTGAAAAACTGTTCGCCCGAAGAATTTGGACGAACGTGCCCCTGACCCTTCTCATTCACTTGACATGTGTCACCCACGTACTGAGAAGTGGAGATCGTGTTAGATCATGGGTGACTAGATAAGTATTTCGTGGGATGCGGAACGGTTTGAGCAGCAAAGCCGAAAATTTGGATAAGATAAGTTAAAAGTTCCGTTCGCAAATTCTTCAGCTGACAAGGACACAGTGAAGATTTCGAACGAGTTTCAAATAGAACGCACATGAAGAATTTGTGAATATATTGGGTTGAGTATAGCATAGAGGGCGAAGGGTCCGATCACATTCACTTAGCAGAAAAAAAAACCAACTTGAAGAATTAGCCATAAGTGAATACTGTAGAGGACATAAACATATATATATAGCCAATGAAAAAAAAACGACGGAAACTGTGAAGACAATGCAAAGTTGAAGAAAATGAACAACTGAGGAATTTCACTGAGGAAAAACTCAAATTGAAGATTTTCAACTTTTGGTGATGGCGTGACCCACCGTATAAGAATGATGATTTCAGACACCGCGTACAATTGTCATAGGGTTCTGCGAATCAAATTCTTCGTTAATTTCTTCACACTTAGAGTGTTATTCTTCATTGATTGAAGAAAAACGTTTCTTCATGTGTTGCACATCTAAGTCATCAATTTTGCGTAAGTGTTAGGATGAGTGTCCTTTTCAAAGAACATTCGAAGATTCTAAGATATTTAGCTCACACCGCAACTTGCTAAATCTCTTCTCATCCAAGGGCTTTGTGAAGATATCGGCTAGCTGTTCTTTAGTCTTCACATGCTCAATAGAAATGTCGCCCTTCAACACATGATCACGAAGAAAATGATGACGAATCTGAATATGCTTTGTCTTCGAGTGCTGAACTGGGTTGTGAGCAATCTTGATGGAACTCTCATTGTCACAGTAGAGAGGCACATTCTTCATGTTGATGCCATAGTCCTTGAGAGTTTGCTTCATCCACAGCAATTGAGCACAGCAAGAACCAGTAGCAATGTACTCAGATTCAGCAGTAGACACTGATACGCAGTTCTGTTTCTTCGAGGACCAATAGACCAAAGATCGTCCAAGGAAATGACATGTACCAGATGTTGACTTGCGGTCCACACGATCACCAGCATAGTCAAAGTCAGAATATCCAATGAGATCAAAAGCCGAGCCCTTGGGGTACCATAATCCAAGTGTTGGTGTGTGAGCTAGATATCAAAGAATATGCTTCACAGCCTTATGGTGTGATTCCTTCGGTGTAGCTTGAAATCGGGCACACATGCAAACACTAAGCATAATATCTGGCCTAGATGCACATAAATACAATAAAGAACCAATCATGGAGCGGTATACCTTTTGATCGAAGTCAATACCATTTTCATCAGTGCACAGATGGCCATTTGTGGGCATCGGAATTTTGACGCTTTTGCAATCTTGCATGCCGAATTTCCTCAGTACATCCTTGAGGTATTTCTCCTGAGATATGAATATGCCATTGCGCTGTTGACCAATTTGAAGATCTAAGAAGAATTTCAATTCTCCCATCATAGACATTTGATATTCTTCACTCATCATATAGGCAAATTCATCACTATAACGTTGGTCAGTACAGCCAAAGATAATATCATCAACATATATTTGGCACACAAACAATTCACCATCATAAGATTTAGTGAAAAGAGTAGGGTCGAGTGAACCGGGTTTGAAGCCTTTCTTCATGAGGAATTCCTTCAGAGTATCATACCATGCCCGAGGGGCCTGCTTGAGGCCATAGAGGGCCTTATTGAGTCTGAAGAGTTTGTCGGGATGCTTTGGATCTTCAAAACCTGGGGGTTGAGCAACATATACTTCTTCCTCAAGCTTACCATTGAGGAATGCACTTTTCACATCCATTTGATATAAAGTGATATCATGATGGTTAGCATAAGCAAGTAATATGCGAATAGCCTCAAGTCTAGCTACAGGTGCAAAAGTTTTATCGAAATCAATTCCTTCAACCTGTGCGTAGCCTTGAGCTACTAGTCGTGCCTTATTCCTCACCACAAGGCCATTTTCATCTTGCTTGTTGTGGTAGATCCACTTTGTGCCAATGATATTGTGCTTGCGAGGATCTGGACGTTTAACCAGTTCCCAGACGTTGTTGAGCTCGAATTGATGTAATTCTTCTTGCATGGCCTAATCCACTCAGGCTCCAGAAATGCTTCATCTACCTTAGTGGGCTCTGTGATAGAGACAAAAGCATAGTTCCCACAAAAGTTAGATAAATGTGAAGCTTTTGAGCGTGTGAGAGGACCTGGTGCTTCAATGTCATCGATGATCTTTTCAACTTGCACTTCTTTTGCAACGCGAGGATGAGCTGGTTGTCGTTGAGGAATTTGATCAGCATTTTCTTCAGCACCATTTTCTTCAGCATTTTCTTCAGGTGCATTAGCTCGACGTTCTTCACGTTTTGGAATGAATTCTTCAGCAGATTCTTCGGTAGGAATGACATCCTCAGTAGCCTTGAACTTGATAGTTTCCTCAGGTGTTGGTTCATCTATTACAGAGGGTAGGTGCTCTCTTTGCGAGCCATTAGTTTCATCGAACCGCACATCTACAGTTTCAACAACCTTGTGAAGAACGTTGTTGAAGACTCTGTAGGTGTGCGAGTCCTTTCCGTAACCAAGCATAAAACCTTCATGTGCTTTCGGTGCAAATTTAGCATTGTGATGAGGATCTCTAATCCAACATTTAGCACCGAAGACTTTGAAATAACTCACATTGGGTTTCTTGTCAGTGAGGAGTTCATAGGCAGTCTTCTTGAAGAATTTGTGAAGATATACCCTGTTGATGATGTGGCACGCAGTATAAATTGCCTCAATCCAGAAGTGACGAGGCATCTTGTACTCATCAAGCATAGTGCGAGCCATCTCAACAAGAGTTCTGTTCTTGCGCTCCACGACGCCATTCTGCTGAGGAGTGTAAGGAGCAGATAACTCATGAGTAATACCAAGTTCATCAAGATAGTCATCAAGACCAGAATTCTTGAACTCGGTTCCATTGTCACTTCTGATGTGCTTGATTTTCACACCGAAGTTGGTTGAAGCCCTCGAGGAAAATCGTTTGAAGACTTCCTGCACTTCATGTTTGTAAGTGACAATATGTAACCAAGTGTAACGAGAGTAATCATCAACAATAACAAAGCCATAGAGAGATGCATCATTTGTGACTGCTGAGTAATGGTTAGGACCGAAGAGATCCATATGAAGCAATTCAAATGGTCGAGTAGTGGTCATGATAGTCTTTGCTGGATGCTTAGCCTTGGTCATCTTTCCAGCTTCACAGGCTCCACATAAGTGATCCTTGAGGAATTTGACATTCTCAATGCCAATGACGTGCTTCTTCTTCGCAAGCATGTGCAAATTCCTCATGCCTGCATGACCAAGTCGTCGATGCCATAGCCAGCCTTCTGAAGCTTTTGCAAGTAGGCACACGGCTGGTTGCGGTCCTGTAGAGAAATCAACAATATACAAGTCTCCTCTCCTAAAGTCTTCGAAGACTTTGGAATTGTCAGCTTCCATAACCACAACACAACGATACTTGCCAAAGACAACAACCATATCAAGATCACAAAGCATTGAGATAGACATGAGGTTGTATCCGAAGGACTCGACAACCATGACTTTGTCCATGTGTCGATCCTTTGTGATCGCAACCTTACCTAGACCCAATACCTGACTTTTGCCTTTGTCAGCGAAGATGATATGCTTCAGATGCGATGGTGATAAGGGAGCATCCATCAATAGATTCTTGTCACCAGTCATGTGATTTGTACATCCACTATCGAGGACCCACTCAGTGGCTTTGGGTTGATCATCCTGCAGATGAATTAGTGCAGCTTACGAACTTCATATACTTCATCAGTGAAGAATATGACATCACAATTCATCAGACCAATTTCATCAAGCAATGCAACAGTTAAAACAGTATGAGGACGTGAGAAATGAAAGTTCATTTCTTCATGATTAGCATGCGTCCTTTCAGGCACTTTTCAGGTCTCCAGCAAATTCTTCAGACGTTTGAGCACGTCTAGAGACCTGACCCTGCATAAGAGATTAGTCCTTTTTCTTCACCACCCACATCTGAAGGGGTGGCAAAGAGTTCATCACTCTGCGAGCTCCATACGAGAAAGGTGGCATAGAAGCCAATCCATTTCGTTTCACATAAGAGGAGTTAGGGTAAGCATATGAATAAGCAGAGAAATTCTTCGAGGATTTATGAACATAATGATTAGAAGAATAATGCTCATATTCATAGCCCTTAGCTCTTCCCTGCGAAACAGAGTTGTTAGCATGATGATGTTCATATGAGGACTTTGATCCTTTTGAGGAATATGATCCACGTGAGGAATTCGATCCGTATGAGGACTTGGATCCATATGAAGAATTTGGTCCATATGAAGAATTTGATCTGGGGTTCCTATTCTTCACAGGTGGTGTCATGAGGACATTCACCTGAAGACTTTCAAGGCACCTTTTGGGAACCCAGATTTTCTTCATAGGAGAACCGTTCCTGCAGTTAGTGCCAACATATTTAGCAAATACTTCACCATTCTGATTTTTAAACAGTTTATAGTTGGAGTCAAATGACTCATCAGATGAATGAGAAGATTCACATGTAAAGCCAGATAGATTAGATGGATCAACTGGAGGTCCCTTTGCAGCAACCCATGAGGTTTTGGGGTACTGCTCAGGCTTCCAATATGTACCATCAGCATTGAGTTTCCTCTCAAAGGCAATACCCTCTTTCCTGGGGTTCCTGTTGAGGATCTCCTTTTTAAGCACATCACAAAGAGTCTGATGCCCTTTGAGGCTTTTGTACATGCCTGTCATGTACAATTCCTTTAGCCCTGCATCATCAGTGATACTAGCAATGTCCTCAGATGAGGAATTAGTGATAGCAGAGACAATTGAAGAATTTGTAGCATTAGAAGCATTTGAACATTCAGGTGAAGAATTAGCAGATTCACGTTCAATGCATTTCAAACATGGAGGAACAAATTCTTCCTGAGCAGCGCTAATTTGTTGAGCAAGTAATGAATCGCGCTCCTTCTAAAGATCTTCATAACTCACTCTTAGCTTTTCAAGATCTTGCTTTCTCTGAAGAAATTCATAAGAAAGCTTCTCATGATCAGATAAGAGAGTGTTATGATGACCTTGAAGGTTGTCAAATCTAGACTGATGTCTCTGAAGATTTTCAGTCAAGGTTTTAGTGCGATCCATTTCTTCACCCAACATATCATCACTTTTATCTAGCATGTTTTGAACCTTTTCAAAAGCCCTTTGTTGTTTCACAGCAATCTTAGCAAGTTTAGAGTAGCTGGGCTTGAGGTTTTCATCAGATTCATTCTCACTAGATTCAGAGGAGGTATATTTGAGTACCTTGGCACCCTTTGCCATGAAGCAATAGGTGGGAGTGTAGTCATCATTGCCTTCATCAGCCTTGTTGGTGAAGCCATTTTCTTCAGAGTTGAAGATAGACTTGCTGACGAATGCAGTAGCGAGAGCTAGACTCGCTACTCCAGACTCGGACTCCTCAGATGCCTCCTCTTCCTCATGTTCCTTAGATTCAGCTTCAGAGTCCATTTCCTTGCCAGTGAATGCCCGAGCCTTCTTGGACCTGCTCTTCTTGTGAGATGAAGACTTTGAGGATTTTGATGATGAAGATTTTGAGGATTTCTTCTTTTTCTTCGCATCATCAGAACTGTAATCCTTGTATTTCTTCTTCTTTGATTCCTTTTCCCACTGAGGACAATCTTGAATGTAGTGTCCAGGTTTCTTGCATTTGTGACAAAGCCTCTTCTTGTAGTCACTGGATGAGGAATCATTGCTCCTTGAGGATCTTCCAAAGTGACCACGTCTTGAGAACTTTTGAAATTTCTTCATGAGCAGTCTAGCTCCTGGCTCAGTTCTTCAGGATCACCAAGGCTGCTGCCAGAGTCTTCATTTTCAGACTCGGAAACTGCCTTGGCCTTCAGTGCACGTGATCTGCCATAGCTCGAACCATAGAGGTCTCTCTTTTCAGCAAGCTGGAACTCATGAGTATTTAGCCTTTCGAGGATATCAGTGGGGTCAAGTGACTTGTAATCAGCACGTTCTTGTATCATCAATGCCAGAGTATCAAATGAGGAATCAAGCGATCTCAACAATTTCTTCACCACCTCATGGTCGGTGATGTCAGTGGCACCAAGCGCTTGAAGCTCATTTGAGATGTCAGTGAGGCGATCGAAGGTTTGTTGAACATTTTCATTGTCGAGTCTTTTGAAGCGGTTGAAGAGATTGGGAAGAACATCAACTCGAGAGTCACGCTGAGTTGAGACTCCTTCATTCACTTTGGAGAGCCTATCCCATATAAGCTTAGCAGTTTCCAAAGCACTCACTCTTCCATACTGTCCTTTGCTCAGATGGCCACATATGATATTCTTCGTTTGAGAATCGAGTTGCTTGAATCTCTTCACATCGGTAGCGTTCAATGAGGGTGAGACAGAGGGAACACCATTTTCCACAACATACCAGAGATCGTTATCAATTGCCTCAAGATGCATTCGCATCTTATTCTTCCAGTAGGGGTAGTCCATCCCATCGAAGGTAGGACACCCAGCAGAGACCTTGATCATACCTGCGGTCGACATAACTAAAACTCCAGGCGGTTAAACCAAAATCACACAGAACAAGGGAGTACCTTGCTCTGATACCAATTGAAAGTGCGTTATATCGACTAGAGGGGGGTGAATAGGCGATTTTTATGAATTCTTCACTGAGGAATTTGCGGGTGGGGAAATTCCTTAGCGAAGAACTACTTACAGCGCAATAAGTACTCAAGAGTAAGCATAGCAGAACATAGGCATGGTCATCATGATAAAATGAAGACAAACACAGAGTACAGAAAGCGTAAACACAGGATAGCACAGGATGAAGACAAACAGACTAAAGAAATTGAACTGAGGAAATTGAGAAAGTCTTCAGTCAAAGTCTTCAAACACAGATATGACAAGCACACAACACAGTAATGAGGAAATGAAAGAGTTGAGGAAATAGAACCAGTAGGCCTGGTGAAGACAATGATTTGGTAGACCAGTTCTAACTGTTGTCTCAGTTGTACATCTGGTTAGGGCGGCTAGGTATTTAAACCTGAGGACACACAGTCCCGGACACCCAGTCCTGAACACGCAGTCCAGGACACTTAGTCCTCACCGTATTCCCCTTGAGCTAAGGTCACACAGACCTCGCCCAATCACTTGTGGTAAGTCTTCAGGTGACTTCCGAACCTTCACAAACTCGGTCACTCGGTGATCCACAATTCCTCTTGGATGCTCTAGACCATGACGCCTAACCGTCTGGAAGAAGCACAGTCTTCAAAGGTAACAAGCGTCGGATCCACGCAGGATCAATCTCTTCAGTGATGCTCAGTCACTTTGGGTTTGTAGGTGTTTGGGTTTGGGTTTTCCTCACTTGTTGATTTTCGCTCGAAGTCCTCGGAGGATGGGATGCTCTCAAATGACAAATGTCAGTTTCTCTCGGAGCAGCCAACCAGCTAGTGGTTGTAGGGAGCGGCTATTTATAGCCTAGGGAGCAGCCCGACATGATAAGACATAAATGCCCTTCAATGATATGACCGTTAGGTGGGTAGATATTTTGGGACAGCTGGCGCATAGCACAGCAACGGTCGGAAATTTGAGTATCAAATTCCTCAGGGCTATCATGTTCCTCACTGTGTAGGCAATCCGCACTGGCGAATTCCTAACTCCTCAGTCAGAACAAATTCCTCAGAGACCAGAAGAACTTCGTCTCTGTCACTGAAGAATATGACTGAACTGTATGAGATTTCCAATGGCTTCACTCGAAGGGATTGGTAGGTGTAGGATTTTGAGTTGAGCATCACATGGAAATTTTTCCTTAGTATTTCCTCGACCCCCTTTAACAGTACGGTGTTTCCTATGACTCAAGAAAGAGAAAATGAAACTACGAAAACAAAAGTATTCACGCTTCATGTTCCTCGAATGAATACCAAGTCTTCAAGGTCACACCAATTTCTTCACTTTCAAAGTCTTTAGAAAGTCTTCAGAAATCCAAAGTCTTCAGCCGAAGAACTTCATTTTTAGGGGTCGACTTTCTCTGTAAATATCAAACTCCTCATAGACTTATAGACCTATGTACACTCATAAACGCATTAGTCTCTTAACCTATAAGTCTTTAATACACCAAAATCACTAAGGGGCACTAGATGCACTTACACTCATCGCGGTAGTACCGCTCGGGCGGAAGTACCGCACTGGAGCGGTAGTACCGCTCTCCCAGGCGGCAGTAAAAAATTACTGCCGCGCTAGGTGCGGTAGTACCGTGCACTCCACACGCGGTAGTACCGTGGCTAGCCGCGGTAGTACCGCAAGCTCAAGAAGATGCAAGTTTCAAACAAGAAAAAGAGGTCTTCGCACGGAATCTTCAAGCCAACAAGACACCACAAGAACACGCTCAACACGAAGAAGGAAAGGCAAAGGACAACAAGAAACAACCTCGAGACACAACCTCTCCAAAGAGAGGGCGGTGGCCGGAGCCACCTATGTTTGAGTCAATTGGTATGGCACCGCGAAGAATTATCCTTGGGCCCATGACCAAAACTCGTCTTTGAAGCACAAGTACCATAAAAAATGGCTAATGTGAAAGACTTGATCAATTTATGCATAATGGGGGGAGGGAGAGTTCATTGAGAGAATAACACTCCCCCTATATCCATGCCTACATCTAAACAAGACAACAAGTTGAGTATGGTGGGTGTGCAAGGGTTCAAGCAACATTGCTCGAATCAATGATATTTAGCTCATGCCTTAACTCGCAAAATCTTGCTTCATCCAACGGCTTCGTGAAAATATCTACAAGGTTATCATGAGTGTTGACGTAGTTGAGCTCGATCTCTCCTCGCCTAATGTGATCCCGGATGAAGTGATACCGAATCTCAATATGCTTCATCTTGAAGTGTTGCACCGGGTTGAGAGAAATCTTGATGGCACTTTCATTGTCACACCAAAGAGGCACTTTGTCACAAATGACACCGTAATCCTTTAAAGTTTGCCTCATCCATAAGAGTTGTGCACAACAACTACCGGCCGCCACATACTCCGCTTTGGTGGACGAGAGAGACACACAACTTTGCTTTTTGGAAGACCAACTTACCAAAGAGCAACCAAGGAATTGGCACCCTCCGGAAGAGGACTTCCTATCCACTTTGTCTCCCGCCCAATCGGAGTCCGAATACCCTACAAGCTTGAAGTTTGCTCCTCTTGGGTACCATAAGCCAAAGTTTTGGGTATGAGCCAAATATCGAAAGATTCGCTTGACCGCCACAAAGTGGCTTTCCTTAGGTGCGGCTTGAAACCGTGCACAAATTCCCACACTCAACATGATATCCGGTCTAGATGCACAAAGGTAAAGCAAGGATCCAATCATGGAACGATATACCTTTTGATCCACCGCTTTACCATTGGGATCAATGTCAAGTTGGCACTTGGTGGGCATTGGAGTGGAAGCCGGCTTGACATCACTTAGCTTGAATCTCTTGAGCATGTCTTGAGTGTATTTGGCTTGGTTGATGAAGGTTCCTTCTCTTCTTTGCTTCACTTCGAAACCGAGAAAGAACTTCAACTCTCCCATGGAAGACATCTTGAACTTTGAGGTCATAAGTGCGGCAAATTCCTCATTGAAAGCTTTGTTAGGGGAACCAAAGATAATGTCATCAACATATAGTTGGCACAAACAACTCCCCTTTGACCTTCTCAGTAAAAAGAGTGGGATCGATTAGCCCAACTTCAAACCCACGATCTTGTAACAACTCGGTAAGGTGGTCATACCACGCACGTGGGACTTGTTTAAGGCCATAGAGTGCCTTATCGAGTTGATACACATGATCGGGAAAGTAGGGATCCTCAAACCCGGGGGGTTGCTTGATGTAAACCAACTCATTAATAGGACCATTAAGAAAAGCACTCTTCACATCCATTTGTTGCAACTTCAAGTTGTGATGAGAAGCATAAGCAGTCAACAAACGAATGGATTCAAGGCGAGCAACGGGAGCAATGGTTTCACCGTAGTCGATACCCTCGACTTGGGAGTAGCCTTGTGCCACCAATCTTGCCTTGTTGCGAATGATGGTCCCATGAGCATCTTGCTTGTTCTTGAATATCCACTTGGTTCCAATAACATTGTGGTTCCCCGTTGGCCTTGGCACCAATCTCCACACCTTGTTGTACTCGAAGTTGTTGAGTTCTTCATGCATGGCATTAAGCCAATCCGGATCTTCGAGTGCTTCATATACCTTTTGGGGTTCAACACAAGAGACAAACGCGTGATGTTCACAATAGTTTGCCAATTGTCTATGAGTGCGTATCTCCTTTTGAATGCTTCCAAGCACATTCTTCATGAGATGACCCTTGGTGGAGAGCTTGGATGCAATCTTGGCGGCACGACGCTCTAATTCCTCCTCGGTGGTGAGTTGAGGAGCGGTCACTTGATCATCTTGAGTGCCGTCTTGAGCTTGTTCTTGATCTTGAACTTGCTCAGAGGAGAGAACTTGACCTTGGGCATCACTTGGTGTGTCAACACCGTCTTGAGCATGATCTTGCCCTTGGTCTTGTTCATGAGGTTGAGGGCCTTCACTTTGTTCTTCGGAAGCGAGTGGGCCTTGGGTTGGTGATGGCTCCACTTGAGTGGAGCATTGTCCTTCTCCTTCGGCCACAAGGGGTTCCTCAATGGATAGGATAAAGCCAACACCCATTCTTCTTATGGCTTGAGGAGGAATTTCATCACCTACATCACAAGTGCCACTTTGCTCCACTTGGGAGCCGTTATTCTCATCAAACTCCACGTTACACGTCTCCTCAATAAGTCCCGTGGATTTATTGAGGACACGGTAAGCATGAGAGTTTGTAGCATAACCAACAAATATGCCCTCATAAGCTCTAGCCTCAAATTTAGACAACCGAACACCTTTCTTGAGAATGAAACACTTACACCCGAACACCCGAAAGTACTTGAGGTTGGGCTTGTTACCGGTGAGTATCTCATATGGAGTCTTGTTCAAGCCCTTGCGGAGGTAGAGCCAATTGGATGCATGACATGCGGTGTTGATGGCTTTGGCCCAAAAGTTGTATGGAGACTTGAACTCTGCCATCATGGTCCTTGCCGCATCCATCAACGTCTGGTTCTTCCTCTCCGCAACACCGTTTTGTTGAGGGGTGTAAGGTGCGGAATATTGATGCTTGATCCCCTCATCACTAAGAAACTCGTCCAAGGTGTAGTTCTTGAACTTGGTGCCGTTGTCACTTCTTATTGTCAAGATCTTTGCATTGTGTTGACGTTGGGCTTCATTTGCAAAGTCAATGATGGTTTGCTGGGTCTCGCTCTTCCTCTTGAAGAAATACACCCAAGTGTATCTTGAATAGTCATCCACAATCACCAAGCAATACTTCCTACCCCCAAGACTATCAAAGGATGGAGGCCCAAAGAGATCCAAGTGAAGGAGCTCCAAAGGCCTCTTCGAGTAAATGATAGTCGTGGGAAGGTGAACCTTCTCATGAAGCTTTCCTTCGATACAAGCACTGCAAGCACGATCTTTAGCAAAACTAACATTCGTTAGTCCACGGACATGGTCCCCCTTGAGAAGACTTTGCAAAGATCTCATATTGACATGGGCTAAACGGTGATGCCAAAGCCATCCCACGTCAACTTTAGCCATTAGGCATGTCGCGGTCTTAGTGGGTCGCTCCGAAAAGTTAATCACATACAGATCGTTCTCGACATGCCCAACAAAGGCTACTTTAAGAGTCTTGCTCCACAAGAGGGCCACGGTATCAATATCAAAGAAAGTGGCAAAGCCCATGATTGCAAGTTGATGAACGGAAAGTAAATTGTATGCAAGGGACTCAACAAGCATGACCTTCTCGATCGTGAGATCATGAGAAATGACAACCTTGCCGAGTCCCAATACCTTAAAGGACGAGGCATCACCCCACTCGACATTGGTGGGCATAGATGGAATCTTGTGCACGTCCACCACCAAGTCCTTGCTTCCGGTCATATGATTTGTAGCTCCACTATCGAGCAACCATGATCCCCCACCGGAAGCAAACACCTACAAGAGATCAATGCTTGGTTTTAGGTACCCATTTTGTAATGGGTCCTTTGATGTTAGTAACAAGGGTCTTAGGAACCCAAATATACCATTCAATATACTCATGAGGAGAACCAACAAATTTGGCATAAACATGCCCATCACTAGCATGGCATAACACATAAGAAGGGTTAAAGTCGCCGGCTTTGTTGGGAGGGGTGGCATTGCCCTTATTGACACCGCCACCCTTCGCATTGTTCTTCTTCTCCTTGGAAGCACCCTCTCCCTCCTTCACAAAAGTTTGCTTGAGAGGAGGAGGTCGTTTGGTCTTGTCATTCTTCTTCTTGTTCTTAGGCTTGGGTGCGAACCCAATCCCCTCCTTGGCCACAACTTCCTTTTGATTGCTCAAAAGGTCGTTGAGGTTCTTCTCACCTTGTATGCATGACACAAGGCCTTTCTCAAGTTGCTCCTTCAACTTAGCATTCTCCTCAACAAGATGCACATGCTCACAACAAGGGTTAGTAGCATTTGCATTATCAATTAACACCATATGAGGAAAGGTGGCTTTCTCCTTGGTTAGCTTCACTTGGAGTTGATCATGAGACTCCTTGAGGCTAGCATGAACACCCTTCAAGACTTTGTGAGCCTTGTCAAGAATGTCAAACTCCTCTTTGAGTCTAGCAAGATCAACCCCAAGCTTTGCCTTCTCGGAGTTTAGCACACGAGAAACAACAAGAGCATGATCAAGGTCTTTCTTTAACTTAGCATGATCATCGTTGTGTGACTCCTCAAGAGCCAAATGAAGACCACGCTCTTCGTCAAGAGCATTGGAAAGATCCGAAATCTCATCGGCATAGTCACGACTATGCCCCTCCATCTTAGAGATGGTATCTTCGTGAGCCTCGATCATGTCATTGGCTTCACCAAGTTGTTCCAAGAGAGCAACAAAGTGCTTCTTGGATTTACCCTTGAGTTTACCCATAAAGGTCTCAAACTCATTCTCCTCCACATTTGTCCCCTCATGTTCATCAATGCTATCCGAAGAAGGATGATTAATGATGGTAGTTTTGATGTTGGGGGTTACCTTGTTGGTGGCTTTAGCCATGAGGCACTTGGCGGTGATGTTCTCATTGGGTGAGTCAAAGAGAGATGCCCGTGGAGTCTTCGCAATGGCAACGGAGGCCATGGCAACCGACTCACCATCTTCATCATCGTCATCATCCTCATTGTACTCTTCTTGTACCACCAATGCCTTGGGAGGAGTCTTCTTGCTGAAGTTGCTCTTGTTGGGGAACGACTTGGCCTTGTCCTTTCGGATGAGCTTGCCACCATTGTCTTCCCTTTTCTCATAAGGGCACTCCGCAACAAAGTGGCTCACATTGCCACAATTGAAGCAAGTCCTCACTCGTTGCTTGCCCTTTGTGCCACTTGAATTGTTCTTGTTGAAGTTGGGCCTTGAGTTCTTCTTGCTCCAAAATTGCCTTGAAGCAAGCGCCATGTGTTCATGATAGGCATACTTCGTATCTTCGAGGTTGCTCTCCTCTTCTTCCTCCTCATCCTCTTCCTCCATACTAACCTTGGCCTTTAGAGCAAGGTTGGGCTTCTTAACTCTTTGAGAGTGAAGTACCGCATTGTCGGCGGTCTTGTCCAAGATGCTCATAGCAACGAACTCATCCAACACTTCACTTGAGGACAAGGTGTGGAAGTCCGGCCTTTGACGAATGACGGAGGACATGGCTTTGTGGTAGGGCATCATTGCTTTGAGGAATTTGCGCTTGATCCAATTGTCATCCGTATCCTTACTTCCATGATCTCAGAGAGAGACCGCGAGTTTGGTTACACTCTGATAAAGCTCACGAGGTTCTTCATCTTGTTTCATTGCAAACTCATCGGCCTCATCTTGCACCACTTCATAGTTGGAGCGTTGAATGCTTGCGCTTCCCCGATAGAGGGAAACCACTTGGTGCCAAGCATCTTTGGCCATGGAGTAGGGCCGGAGATGAGGAAGATCTTCGGGTGGGATTGCTTCTTGGATGATGAAGAGAGCATTCTCATTGAATTGATTATCCACGGCTTCTCTAGGAGTGAAGTTACTTCGATCATGTGGATAGAAACCTTCTTCAATGATTCTCCAAAGGTTAGTGTTCACATGATTTAAATGACGCTTAAAACGATAGACCCAAGAATCAAATTCTACATTCTTCTCAATCTTAGGGGCCGGGCCGGCATGATTCAAATGAGTGGAAGGAAGCGGCCCACCATAGACAAGTGGAGGTTCCACATGGGCAAAGATGCCCGTGCCATTTTTACGACTAGAAGAAGGGGCTTTCTCGCTAGTAGCTTCCCCCTTGTCGGAGGTAGCATCCATCACCTTGTTGGCGGGATCACCCACTTTCAATGGTGCCGTGGAAAGTTTAAGCCCTTCTAAGAATTTATTAAACATGCTTTCGACCTCGGTCGTCATGGAGGTTTTCAATGTGTCCAACGCCACATTGAATTCCTCACGAGAGACCGCGGTTCCCCCATCTCCCGTAGAAGAGACCGGATTCGCACCGGAGTGCTCCTCCACACCTTCTACGACGTCAACCATACTCTTCAGACGGTAAAGTCCTTAATAAAGAGACGAGTCTCTAATACCAATTGAAAGGGTCGATATAGTTGACTAGAGGGGGTGAATAGGAAACTAACAATTTTTAGCTTTTCTTTACCAATTTAAACTTTGCATCAAAGTAGGTTGTCTAGATATGCAACTAGGTGAGCAACCTATATGATGCAACAACAATAAGCACACAAGCAAGCAAGAGATATAGCACAAATAAGCTTGCACAAGTAAAGGCACGAGATAACCAAGAGTGGAGCCGGTGAAGACGAGGATGTGTTACCGAAGTTCCTTCCCTTTGAGGGGAAGTACGTCTCCGTTGGAGCGGTGTGGAGGCACAATGCTCCCCAAGAAGCCACTAGGGCCACCGTGTTCTCCTCACACCCTCACACAATGCGAGATGCCGTGATTCCACTATTGGTGCCCTTGGAGGCGGCGACCGAACCTTTACAAACAAGGTTGGGGCAATCTCCACAACTTAATTGGAGGCTCCCAATGATACCACGAAGCTTCACCACAATGGACTATGGCTCCGCGGTGACCTCAACCGTCTAGGGTGCTCAAACACCCAAGAGTAACAAGATCCGCAAGGGATTAGTGGGGGGGGATCAAATTTCTCTTGGTGGAAGTGTAGATCGGGGCCTTCTCAACCACTCCCGAGCAAATCAACAAGTTTGATTGGCTAGGGAGTGAGATCGGGCGAAAATGGAGCTTGGAGCAACAATGGAGCTTAGGGTTGGAAGAGGTGAGCAACTCCGGGAAGAAGACACCCCTTATATAGTGGAGAGACAAATCCAACCGTTATCCACCAACCCATTCTGCGCAGCACGGTACTACCGCGCCGGAGCAGCAGTACTACCGCAGGCACACGCGGTACTACCGCGGGGCCATACGATACTACCGCTCGAACAGCACAGACCTTGCCAGCCCAACCGCACTGAAGCGGAGAGCGGTAGAACCGCACAAGCGGTACTACCGCATCACCTTGCGGTACGACCACAAGGCAGGGAAGGTCCAGAGAACGGGGAGGCACGGACATAAAAAATTACATCCGTAGCAACTTCCGCTGAGTTGGAGACGATGCAAAAATCCGACACGGTAGTACAGCTGGAGGAGCGGTACTACCGCGTGGTGGCTGAGCCAGGCCAGGGCGTGCGGTACTACAGCGCACAGGGTGCGGTACTACCGCGGAGGGCGCGGATGTAAAAAATTACATCCGCCCCTACTACCGCAGCGCAGCGGCACTTGGCCAGGGGGCTCGTGGTACTACCGCGCACAGGGTGCGGTACTACCGCGGAGGGCGCGGATGTAAAAAATTACATCCGCCCCTACTACCGCAGCGCAGCGGCACATGGCCTGGGGGCCATGGTACTACAGCTCCTGAGGAGCGGTACTACCGTGGGCACCTGCGGTACTACCGCACCGAGGTCCGGTACTACCGCGAGTGCCTGCGGTACTACCGCTCCCGGGAGCAGTACTACCGCAAGCCCAGTATCAGCAACCAAGACAGAATGCATAGAGGATAAAACGGAGGATGCTCCAAAGTGCCAGAGGAAAGGCGGTGCAAAGGATGAGAACGTGTACGTGATGATTCCACCCGAACCTTTCTGAAGCGGACCCCCTCTTAATAGTACGGCTTTCCTACGACTCAAATCCACCGGAAGAAACGTAGAAAAACGCCGTCTTCAATAGTCTTCGAGGGGCACCAAACCGTCTTGTGCCTAGCGATAAAACATTTGAGAAGCTCAAAGCACACGATTAGTCCGCAAAAGCATTGTCATCAATCGCCAAAACACTTTAGGGATAAATATGCCCTTACACACTGTCTTCTTGGGGTCTGTTGGGTGGACCTGGAATTTGACTATTTCTTCTGCTGGTTTGAAGGAGGTGCATTTTGGGCATTTGTCGAGTATCACATCGTCCCTGTCCACCGTGGAGCGCAGTGCGGTTAACTCTTCGGCCGCGAGGGCTTCGGATAGCGCCTCAAGCGCCAAGGATGCGGTTTTGTTTTCAGCGCGGAGTGCTATGTCTGGATCACTAACGAGAGTGATTATACCGTTTGGTCCGGGCATTTTGAGTTTCATATACCCGTAATGAGGTATGGCTTGGAAGCGTGTAAAAGCGTCCCGCCCCAACAGGGTGTGGTATCCGCTGCTGAAAGGGGCCACTTGGAAAGTGATTTCTTCAGACCGACCACGTCAAGTGTGATTTTGCCCGCGCACGGTGCCTCCTGGCTGGGAATGATTCCGCGGAAGGTTGTGCTACTTTGCTTGATGCGGTTCCTGTCTATTTCCATTTTGTGGAGTGTGTCCTCATAAATGAGATTTAGTCCGCTGCCGCCGTCCATGAGGACCTTAGTAAGTCGAAACCCGTCCACGATAGGACTGAGGACTAATGCGGCTGGCACTCGGACTGTCCTGTACCTCGGTTCGTCACCGGCATTAAATGTTATAGCCGTATCGTTCCAAGGGTTTATTGCGGCGATTTGGCAGACTTCGGCGAGGTCACGAAGTGCCCTTTTGCGCTTGTTGTTAGAAGCGAATGTCTCGAAGACCGTCAGTACTCTTGTGTCATCGTTTTCTGGAGGGTGTTGTTCTGGGGTGTCCTTGATAAGGATGTCCTCGCCGCTCTTGGCTACCTGCCGGAGTATCCAACATGCTCTAAGGCTGTGGGTTGCCACGGTATCTGGTGTCGTGTGTATTTTGCATGGGCCATCGAGCCATCCCTCCAGAACGGTGTCGTGCCGCGTAATGCGCTTATGTTTCTTTACTGTTGGACTGGGCGTGCCACGGGGGTGCGCCCTCTTCACCTGTAGGAGTAGTTGAGTTGGGACCGACGGTTCCCAGCAAGCTGCCTGAGTTTTCCAGGCGCTTTCCATCACGCTGTACTTTTGTACGATAGTTGCTAAGTCAGCGAACTTTAGTATGCAGCGGCGATTGATGGCGTTAAGGATACCTTCGTCTGCGCAGTTTTTGTGGAACGCTGATATTGCGTCCTCGTCGCGGCAATCTTTTATCTTATCTTTTACAAGGAGGAATCTGGCCCAGAAGTGGTGGACCGTTTCCTGAGACTGTTGTTTGATGCTCATGAGAGTGTCTATGTCCGGGTGGGTGGGTGGAATTAAATCCGAACCCTGACCCGACCGATTACCCGGAGTCTGAAGACCTTCCGGACTCAACAGTCCGGGTTCCGGAGTATCTTCTGATTGTTTAGGACCGCCGTCCGATTCTATGTTCGGAGGGCTGGTGCATCCCTTCGCTGGTGGGTATCCGGTACTTCTAGATCGGCGATCCGGACATAGTCTGTCTTCGATATAGAAGAAGACTTGTCGTCCTGCTCCTCGACTACCGCTATCTGGTGGGTGACCGGTGGAGTTTTAATTTCTCCTTGATCAGTTTTAGGCCCGATCCGATCGTAATCTGTAGCGATTCCCAAAGCGGCGATGCGATCTAGGAGCTCGTTCAAGGACGAAAACTCTGTCGGATCCATCTGCTTGGAGTGTTCGGAGTTGATGCGAAGGGGGTTTTCGATGGCCCGAGAGGTCATCGTCGGCTCAACGGCCGAACGGGCGATCATGGTAAAGCCACCCAGCCGGAGGGTTTGTCCTGGGGCTAGGACTCCCCCGGAGGTGATGTTGTCTTTAAGGACAAGGCGAGCCATCGAACCTTTCATCGACGTCACAATGGAACTCTCAATGAAAGCACCAATGTCGGTGTCAAAACCGGCGGATCTCGGGTAGGGGGTCCCGAACTGTGCATCTAAGGTCGATGGTTGCAGGAGACGGAGGACACGATGTTCACCCAGGTTTGGGCCCTCTCTATGGAGGTAATACCCTACTTCCTGCTTGATTAATCTTGATGAATATGAGTGTTACAAGAGTTGATCTACCACGAGATCGTAATGGCTAAACCCTAGAGGCCTAGCCTGTATGACTATGGTAATGAGTATATCCTTTCTGGACTACGCCCTCCGGTTTATATAGACACCGGAGGGATCTAGGGTTACATAGAGTCGGTTACATAAGAAGGAATCTTCATAGTTGGTCGCCTAGCTTGCCTTCCACGCCAAGGAGAGTCCAATCCGGACACGGGTTGAGTCTTCGGTCTTCATGTCTTCACAGCCCACCAGTCCGGCCCATGGATAACAGGTCGGACGCCCGAGGACCCCTTAGTCCAGGACTCCCTCACCCCCCACCATGCCTTGGATAAACCCGATGTATCTAACATGGCGTTAGCCAAATCTCTTAGAGTACGGTTTTTCCGTTCGGCAACCCCGTTTGACTGGGGTGAATAGGGAGGCATCCTCTCATGAATAATACCATGTTCCGCACAGAATAAATCGAACTCACTAGAAAAGTACTCTCCACCACGATCAGACCGGACTCGTTTTATTTTCTTCTCAAGTTGGTTCTCAACTTCAGCCTTATAGATTTTAAAGTAGTGTAGAGCCTCATCCTTTGTATTTAACAAATACACATAACAGAATCTAGTGGAATCATTAATCAAAGTCATGAAGTATTTCTTTCCACCTTTAGTCAACACACCATTCATCTCATAGAGATCTGAATGTATGAGCTCTAGTGGTGCCAGGTGTCTCTCCTTCACAGGCTTGTGAGGCTTACGAGGTTGCTTTGCTTGCACACACGCATGGCACTTAGAGCCTTTGGCTAAAGTGAAACTCGGGATTAGATTCATCTTAGCTAGCCGCGTCATACAACCAAAATTTATGTGACAAAGACGTGAATGCCAAACCTCACATTCGTTCACATTGGAATGAATTTGGTTCACGACTTTATTACAGAAATCCTCCAGGGAAAGGCGGAACAAACCACCACAATCATATCCTTTTCCAATGAATAGTCCATACCGAGATACGACTACTTTGTTAGACTCAAATACCAACTTAAACCCTTTTTTACATAGAAGGGAGCCACTAACGAGATTCTTCTTGATGGCGGGGACATGCTGCACGTTCTTCAGTTGCACGATCTTTCCCGAAGTAAACTTCAAATCTACCGTGCCAACACCATGAACAGAAGCATGCGAGCCATTCCCCATCAGGACCGAACAATCTCATGCGACCTGGTAAGAAGAAAACAAAGACACATCAACACACACATGAATATTGGCCCCAGTGTCAACCCACCAATCGGTGGACTGACAAACTGAAAGTATGGTAAACAGATTACCATACCCAGATGTCACATCAATGTTGCTCAGAGTGACATTCACAGACTTGGAGTCCTGTGTTGGCTTCTTGTACTTGTTTGGGCACTTGTTTGCCCAATGTTCCTCTGAACCACAAGTAAAGCAGCCATCTCTCTTTTTGTCTTTCTTCTTACCCTTCTTCTTAAAGGTAGTATTTTGCTGGACAGAGTTCTTTCCCTTGAACTTGTGGAAGTTCTTCTGCACCACATTAGCGATCGAAGAACCCTCTGCCCCTTTCACATGTGAGTCCTTTCCTCTCGAGTTCTGCTCAACACTTAGATGACCAATGACATCCTCAACAGAGAATTCACGTCTCAAGTGCTTGAGAGAAGTAGCAAAGTTCCTCCATCCAGGAGGGAGTTTTGCAATAATGCAACCCGCGACAAACTTGTCCGGTAACTCACACTTCAGGAGCTCCAGCTCCTTAGCGATGCATTGTATCTCATGGGCCTGGTCCAATACAGAACGGTTATCAACCATTTTGTAATCATGGAACTGCTCCATAGCATACAACTCGCTTCCAGCATCGGTTGCGCCGAATTTAGCTTCGAGCGCATCCCACAAATTCTTGGCAACGCGCATATGGAGATATGCGTCCACAAGTTTGTCTCCGATCACAGTAAGAACGGCTCCTAGAAAGATGGTGGTCGCCTCCCTAAACGCATTCTCCTATTCAGGAGCAATCGTTACCGTGGGAGACACACCACTTACCCAGAACACGTTCATTGCTGTGAGCCACAAGGTGGTCCTCGTCTGCCAACGCTTAAAATGCGTTCCAGTAAACTTTTCCGGTTTCAGAGTAGCGGCGAAGCCATGAGTCGAAAAGTGCCTAAAATAAGGTTTTTGGATTCTTGGAAATATTAGCACTTTTCCGACTAATCTAATTCGAGTATACAGTAAGCATGGAATAAAAGGTATGCATCTCATGGCGATACCTAAGCATACTAGCACGTACAGAACATAGAGGCGAACCATCTATGAGCAGCACATATACGGCTAGTACAAGTACGAGTAAACGAGGGATGAACAGATCATACCCTCCGGTTGGCCAGGCCAACGCGGCGGCGGCGGCGGCAGCCTCGGTGTCGTCCGTGGCCTTCTTCTTGGTGGCGACGTTGTTAGCCATGGGGTCGATGTAGAGGAAGCAGAGGCGGACGGAGACGGGGACTGGTCGGGAGCAATCGCGTCGAGACGCTCCCCAAAAACCTTATTGCCGTTCTCCCGGGCAGGATCTCGAACGACAGGGTTCCGGAGGCACCTGCTCTCCCGACCAACCGTGCACGCGGTCGTCGGGGTGGGATCGCCGGAGGCAGCACAGTGAGAGGAACAGTAGATGACGGCTAGGGTTGTGCGAGAGGGAGTGAGTGAACTGAGTTAGGGTTCACTCCAGTGGCCAGCGCCTTCTTATATAGGTCGTCAGGTAGATGGGCCTGGGCCAGGCCCACGACCGAGTCTGCGAACAGCCCACGGTCCAACGTCTCGGACAGTGGCGCTTCTGTAAGCGACTCGTTAATTAATTAACCATTCCTGAGCGGCAAAAATAAGCTTCGGCCCGGCTCATGACGAGGCGAGGTGAGGCGAGGCGAGGCGGGCGGCGGAGAAGGAGGAGCGCGCGTGTACAACTCCTATTCCCAAGCTCCCAATAGCAAGTGATGGAGCAGCCCTTATAAAGAGGTCTCACTCTTCTTACTGTATAGCAGTATGGGACTAAACTTCCCACACTTCCCACCACTTGCCGTACACATGCATGGGCCTTAGAGATTAACTAGGGATTAGTGTCTTATATGGGCCTAAGCCCATCCATAATCCATCATATATGACCAGATCAAGGGCAAACATAAAAAAACTATGTAATGTTATCCTTGCGCCACAATGGTTTTATTGTAATGCAACAAAAGTGTGCGATGACCATAACATCAAGGATCACCTGGTTTTGTTTTCCTTGAGATGGTATGGAATCTAACCATACGTAAACACTCAACAAATTTTATAGCACTACATGCAATTTATAACCATTCCTGCATTTTGGACATCACTACATCTGCATGTATGCATTGCTTACCCGCAAACGAAACCACGTGCTTGAATACATGCACGCGTTCATATGATATGGATCTATCATGTAAATCCGTCGAAAAGCCTGACACACACAACACACGTGCAGTACGCAGATCCATAGACCCAATAAAACGAAATATCCTGTGGACAAAGCTTGCTTAGACGTAAAGCTCTTTATTTGTCGCTACGGAAAAATAAAATGAAATGGAGAAAGTTGAGGTTGGAGCACGCATTATTATTGTAGCCGTACGTACGCCATGGGTCTAGGATTCTCCGTCCGATCAATCATATACTATGTACATGTGTTTGCCACTGTGTAGCCATAACGAACAATCAAAGCTTTTGTTGTGATGCAAAAAAGTATGCAGTGACCATAACATCAAGGATTTCCTTGAGATGGTATGGAATCTAACCATATGTAAACACTCATCAAGTTTTATAGCACTACATAAATTGCATATGCTAGTTTTCTGTTTAGTTATTACTCCCTCCGTTTCTAAATAAAAGTCCTTTTAGAGATTTCAATACGGAATACCTACGGATGTATATAGATATATTTTAGAGTGTACATTCACTCATTTTGCTCCGTACGTAGTCTCTATTGAAATCTCTAAAACAGACTTATATTTAGGAACGGAGGGAGTAGCTTGGTAGAAGAACAGTTTGAACCTAGCACGGTGTTGACATCAATCATATATTAAACATTGAGTCTCCTGGCATCTTTTCAACAAACAATGCCCTCTTAGATGATTGGTCACTTTTACATAATGCACTAAGTGCCCCCCATCACACAAACGCATCCGATCTAGAAAAAAATCCATCGAATGAGCAATCATCTCTGCCAGTAATTCAAGAGAAGAGACGAAGGACGACGAGATCCATCATTTCCATCGCCCTAGTCGCCTCCGACATTGATCCTCGTCTCGTTAAAATCTTCAAACTTGTCTATTTCGGTACTTGATTTGTCGTGCATTTACATGTGGGCTATTATAACCATTCCTGCATTTTGGAGGTCACTACATGCGCATGTACGCATTGCTTACTCGCAAACGAAACAACGTGCTTAAATACGCGCACGCATTCATATGATATGGACCTATCATGTAAATCCGTCGAAAAGCCTAAGACACACAACACACACGTGCAGTACGCAGATCCGTACACCCAATAAAACAAAATATCATGTGGACAAAGCTTGCTTAGCCGTAAAGCTCTTTATCGCTTTATATGCAAAAAATTAAATGAAGAAAGTTGAGGTCGGAGCACGCATTATTGTAGCCGTACGTACGCCATGGATCCAGGATCCATCTATCCTATCAAAGTGGCAATCATCATATACTACTATGTACATGTGTTTGCCACTGTAACCATAACGAACAATCGAGCTTATTATTATTAGCTTTTTTTCGGCCAATTGTCTCAGGCGAGACGTGCACCGAAGACGGGAGAAAAGGAAGGAAGCGACGACAAAGGAACAAGTAATAAAGTGGTGAGCGTGTACGCCCACAGAAAAGCATACAATCATAAAGCAATGGCGGACGTTTCGGCATACGTACACGCGTATCCACCGTGTAAAAGCATGCCGACCACGGATCGACATAGCTGGCTAGACCGGCGTACGTGCGGTGCGTTTCGTCGAACACGTACGTACTGCGTGCTGTGATGATCACACGGCTTTAGCTAGCTCTTTAGTCTTTACGTGGATCACATACATACTTGCTCTATGATGTGTGCTGATCGAGAGAGCTACCTAGGCAAGGACCATCGGTCCATACGCAACTAATCAACCAATAATGCATGCCAGGTGCTAATAATGCTGCACGTTTAGTTTGTGCAAGCATGCACGCATGCACACGTACGATCAGCGACAGCAATATATGAAGCTTTTCTGTACTTTCTTTTTTTTTTAACTTTGAAGCTTTTCTACTTACCAGTAGGTGCGTAACCTTTCAAGGAAAAAACAGAGGTTGCGTATGTATCTGAGGTGGACGTACGTACTGGCGGGAAACACATGCATGCCACATGCCAGTGCGGTGAATTGCGGCACATGTATCGATAGATCGAGTTAGGCCATCCATAGTTTATGGGTGCGCTGAAGATTACTTAGCATGATCGAGCTCATGACCATGACGGGAACACTGCTTCCAACATCAACGACGACAGCGAAGTAGCCCGGCCGGGGTCGGGGACATGAGCATACTCTCCACTGCCCCCTGCTCGACACGTCCGCCGCACCCCTACATGCCCTTAGGCGTCGATAACAAGATCATGGTAGGGACGCATCCACCTCGAGGTTCCATGGGTGACATCGTACGCCTTCCTAAAATGCAAAACATCTTATACAAATACTTGACAATTTTATTTTTTTCAAAAGACGAGGAGGACCCTTGGCCTCTGCATCTGGACAATGCATGCAGTCATTTTATTAATTATTCACACAAGACCTTATAAAGTCATACAATAGTAAGACTAAAGCCATCGTCTAGGCAACATCTGTCGCCACTCTTATCCAGTTGATGAAGGGATGCTGATAGTCTGGGTCTAATACCAAACAGACCTTGCAGCCAAACCTAACATCTAAGACCTAGGGTCCCAACCAGGACGCCCGCCGGGTATGGGGCACCCACCAGTCCGGCGCACTCCTCAACCAGGACGCCTGTCGGGTATGAGGCCGCCACAACCACATGTCACCAATCCATCTTCAGTATTGTACTGCTGCATCTACCTTGCCCGGTCTAGTTGTCGTCGACGCCACCACGATGCTAGACAACGCCACCATCCTGTGCTCGTCCATCAGCACATGCCCACCGGCGAGACTCCGCTGCTCCATGCCGCTGAGACCCGCCGTTGTCGACGTGCCAGATGCCACGCCGCTCCTCCATCGCGAACACCACCTGCTGCCACTGGTCTCATCCCCTCCGCCTACAGTTCCTCTAACCGAGCACCCAAACGTCCCAGGCGGCGCCTCCAAGAAGGTACGACACACGCAATGCCACCGCCGCCCAATCTAAGGAGATTTTGGGTTTTCACCCGGGCATGGGGTTGGGGTGGAGGGCAGGGACCTCGACGGCGCCTGCAAGTAGGAGAACGGCGACCCTGGTCGTCGCCATCGTCGGGATGAACGAGTCATCTAGAGTTTTCTTCGGCCCGATGTCGCCTCTACCAGCCCCTGCGAACGCACCGGGGCCGACGACCGCGATCGTAAACCATCAAATGCAGCGGGAGAGAGTCTGCAAAGCGGGGAAGATCCACCGGCAACATGCCGCCCATGCGGTCAAGACGCCGTCCATCCACCCCCCGCGAACGTCGTCAGCCGAGGGTGCCGTCGCCATGCCTAACGGGACCGCCGCCCCAGATCCAAGTTCCTCCACGATGGCCGGAGTGGCGAGATCCGCCACGAGCGACGAGATCCGGCACCGCACGGCCAACATCACGTCCTGCTTCCAACATCAACGACGACAGCGAAGTAGCCCGGCCGGGGTCCGGGACATGAGCGTACTCTCCATTGCCCCCTGCTCGACACGTCCGCCGTACCCCTACATGCCCTTAGGCGTCGATAACAAGATCATGGCAGGGACAGATCCGGTGGGGGTTCCATGAGTGACATCGTACGCCTTCCTAAAATGCAAAACATCTTATACAAATACTCGACAATGGTTGACTACTATTTTGAAATCTATCTCGGAACTATTTATTGGAATCATGATGGCACTCCCTCCATTCCATAATACCAGTGCTTATAGTTTTAAAAAAATCAAACTTTACAAACTTTCACCAAGTTTACAGAGAAAACTATTTAAATCTACAATACCAAATATATGAAGTATGAAACTACATCTTATTATGAATCTAATGATATATGTTTGGCATTATAGATGCAAATGTTTTTCTTCACAAGATTGGTCAAAATATGTGAGGTTTGACTCTCAGAAAAACTATGTGTATTACATTATAAAACGGAAGAAGTATCTGGATCAAACTATACTGTTCGTAGTACAGTTTTCACCAAAGCTGAGACGATATCCCTATGTTTCTACATGCTATTTGTGGCACCCAGTGTTAACATCCTACATCCCCCACTAGATCATGGGTTTTCTCAAGTCACTATAAGTATAAAAATGTATACAGATTATCCAAGCAAAGTCTTTACAGAAGTTCCGTTATCTTTAAAAAATACTTGTAATTGTTCTTTAAACTAGAACAATGTACCCGTCCCTTGCTACAAAGCCAAAAAGAAAAACGAGGAGTTAGAGAGAAATGATACGCTACACCGGGCGGCATGTGCTCCGGGCAATAGTTGTTGGACACCTGCCCCGAGCATGTGTCTCCGTTTGCACGACGTCCGCCCTCTTAGTTAGACTACTAGCTTAGGGCATCTCCAACGTCGATCTTCAAATCGCCTGTATTCATTCGGATCTCGGTGTTCAAACATGTTATACCATTCAACGCGGGTCTGTATCGATAGGCAGGGTGATTCAGATGTACGTTCTCCCGCAAATCGGAGACAAACATGAGGGCTTTACGGGCGTCCGGACCGTTTCTCACCACACTAGCCCATCCAAACCCCCTCCCTCACCCGCTCGCGCTTCCCGCCAGAAACAGTTAGCGCCGCTCAAGAGCATCAGTGCCGCATTCATGCCCGGATAGAGCAGACATGACCTCTCACTGCCGAGAGAGCGCCGTTCGCGCCGCTTCCCCGTGCAGGCGGCTACTCCGCATTCAAACAACACGACAGCCACCCGCTCGTCCGTATGCAGCCCAAATTAATGACACGCAGTTACCGAGGTGGCTACTTCGGCGCCACCCGTCCGTCCCTCTACCGCCCACCATTGCTATATAAACTGCTAACCTGGCCATAGCCACAGTCATCCACCTCCGATCCCTTTCTCCTCTCCACACCACTCCCATCATGACTTCCTCGCGCTCCAAAGCTCTCTGGGACGGGCTGACGACGGACCAGAAGGAGATGGCCACCATTGCTGCCGTTGGCTGGCCGGCAGGCAGTCAGAGGACGGCGATGTCCCAATGGACGATGCGGCCGACGACGAGCCGGCGCCACCCTCGCCGGTGCATTGCACCATGACCATTGGCGAGGCCTGTGCCCATTACATGGGCATGGTGTGGGAGGAGCCGGAGGAGCAGTTCGGGGGGGGGGGGGGGGGGGGGGAGGCCGACGCCGCTTACAACCACCAGCTCCTCAGGAGCACCAGCAGGAGAAGGGGCAGCTCGCCGCCGGTAGGGCGATCACGTCAGAAGCGGACCTAGCAAAGCAGGCGGCGCTGCTTGAGTCCTAACACTCCGCCCGTGAGATCCGCCTCGCCTGCTGGCGTTACCGCCAGGCGGAACTGAAGGCAGACGAGGTGTGGGGCAAGACCGACGACGAGGAGGACATCGCCGACTCCGCCGAGGTCGTGCCCCACCACCACGACCACGAAGCCAACACGTCCGCGGGCACCGCTGGCAGCGAGAAAGAGTAGTGCACGGTAGGTCACCACCGCTCGGGTCTCAAGAAGGCCACCGCTCCTCCTCCTCCCCTATTGAAGCGAAACTTGGTGGGCTCAACATTGGTGGCTGATTAGCCACTTGACGGCGACATGGGGCGGACAGCTTCACTTCCCGGGTCTCTGGAGGCGGAGCTAGAGAGCGCCGAGGCGGAACTGGAGAAGGCAAAGTTTCAGTTCTCGGGGCTCATGGCCGAACACGGGAACGGTCGTCGGCGATCATAGATTAGGTGTATTAGTTATACCTATAGAGCCGAACGAACACCACTTAGTTGATGTAAACGTAATGAAATCTGTCATGTTTATATGAAATCCAACCACGTGTCAATAAATTTCGTCCGGTTAGTTCGAATTGTTGGCTGGATGTATGCGAGCAACATTGGATTGATTGCGGTCTCCCGCATCCGTGTCCATAGACCGATCCCTCCCTGTCCGCGGATTGATGCGGGAGAAAATTTGTGGGTCGCAGTTGGAGATGCCCTTAGTACATATCAAAAGACATTGGTGTCCTACGACGCTTGCATGGTTCCGGCGATAGGGAAAAAAACGAGGGAGCTGCAGGCTGTCAGGCATTAGACTATATCAAGGGACTATGGAGGGCCATTGTAAGATTTAAAATTTGGAACAAAACAAGTGTTCGGATTTGAAAACTTGGGAAGATGGGTTTTTTTTTACTACTTCTCATAGGATTTTTAGCATCCACTCAAACCTCTTTGAAAAAATCCTTTGTTTTTTCTATGATGTAATCAAACAACCCAAATTCTGTAGGATTGAGGACCATGACATTTCAATCCTACGTTTTTAGAATCCTACGAATCAAAGAGGTGCCAGGGAAAAACCATCTACTATCCTGTTATACACAATTAAAATGGATATCCCTCTATTCACAAATATAAAATGTTTTGAATATTTCAATATGGACTATATATACTGAAATGAGTGAACAAACACACTAAAATGCTCTATACACATCTGAATCAAAAAAAAGTTAGAACATCTTATAATAGTGAATGGAATGAGTACTCCCTTCGTTCCTAAATATTTGTCTTTTTAAAGATTTCAAATGGACTACCACATACGGATGTATATAGACATATTTTAGAGTGTAGGTTCACTCATTTTGCTCCGTATGCAGTCAGTTGTTGAAATCTCTAGAAAGACAAATATCTAGAAACAGAGAGAGTAGATAAGTAGCTCGAACATGCAAAAAATGAAAGAAAAACAAACAAGGTCATAAGAACCTTGGAGACCTTCCCTCACAGACCTTGATTGTAGATAAGTACTCCCTCCGTTCGGAATTACTTATCGTGGAAATGAATGTATGTAGACATTTTTTAGTTCTAGATACATCCATTTCTGCGACAAGTAATTCGGAACGGAGGGAGTAGAAGTGTAGAACAAGTTGGTAAAACGTCACGTCACAAACATAAGGCAAATAATAGATGCTCACAAACAGAAGCTATCAACATCCACAGGCAAAAATGTACCACAAAAGTAACTTACAAAAACAGATGCCGCGCAACCAGGAAGAACAACCAGAATAGGTGGTGCTGTTAAATCCGGCCTAATTCTGTACAGAGAAAACGAGTGCAGAGCCAATGGACATTTACAAATGCTCGGCAACTAAGGGTGGTTAAGCAAGACAATTGGCTGGTGGATGAATATTGCCATGCCCTGGTGGATCCAAACAATAGATCAGATCACCCCCTTCGAGCTGACGATGCTAATATTGAAGGAATGGATGTTGATCAGATCAGGCACTTCCCCCGGTTGCTGGCTGTTGAAGTCAAAAAGGAAATATAATCAGTTGTGTTGCCTTCAAATCATACTCTTTTTTTTGCAGGTTCAAATCTGGTGAAGTACTCCCTCGGTTCACAAATATTACCTCCGTACCAAAATATAAGACGTTTTTATAGGCTACAAAAACGTATTACACTTTGATACGGAAGTAGTATAAGATATTCTAACTTTTTTCTGAATTGGATGTATGTAGACACGTTTTAGTGTGTTTGTTCACTCATTTCAGTCCGTATGTAGTCTATATTGAAATATCCAAAACATCTTATATTTGTGAACAGAGGGAGTAGAACTTATCAGATATTTTATTCAGGATATGTTATCGTAGGTAGAGACTACTGTATTTTGCATCTTGGGTAGTTCACATGTACTACATCCGTTCTAAAATATATGACGTTTTGGTAGGCTAAAACGGACGTGGTAGCTTTTGATGATCACAGGTCAATTGATTAAGATATGCATGTTGGAAGGATTAATGTAGTCTGGGCTAATTTAGACGAAGTGAGCTGTGGTCTTCTTTCTACAATTATTGTACTAGTTATTCTGACCATTGGGTGTTTGTGGGAATAGCTCAACTCTAACCTACTTATCACTTCCATTCTCATCAACTAAACAAACCTACTGGATAGGCGGTTATGATATCTTCTGTGAAGTTTCCCTAGGCCGATGGTTATTCAAGACCTAAGGCCAACTCCAATGCACGACCCCATTTCTTCCGGCCGTGTCCGTTTGGGTCCAAACAGACAAAAACAATGGCCCAACCACAGACCCGTCCTATTGTTTTGTCCGTTTTGTGTCCGTTTGGACCCATTTCTGGACCAAATTTGCTCTGGATTTGGGTCCAAAGCGGACACAAAACGGACAGAGTCTATGTCGTCCTCGTCCGCTTGTGTCCGGCAGGGCCCATATGTCAACCCCCCTACCTATCCCGCCTACCCCGCTTTTCTCTCTCTCCTCTCTCTCACCCCCGGCCGCGCCACCGCCGCCTCCCCAGGCACGCAGCAGCAGCATGCCGTGCGCAGGTGTGGCTCGCGCTGGAGTGCGGCATCCCAGCGATGCAGCAGCAGCAGCATGCCTCACGCAGGCGCAACAGCAGGCCGCCGCCACAGCAGGGCGGGCGCAGGCGAGGCGGGGCAAGGGCGGGCGCTGACGAGGCAGGACAGGGACGGGCGCGGGCGGCTGTGGACTTGGCAGGCGGCGGCGGCCTGGTCCCGGGCGGCAGCGATGCGGGGCTCCCCCCGTTGCTCCTACAGCACCATGGGCAGAGCAGCGGCGGCAGAGACCAGAGCTGCCGGGGCGAGGCGAGGCGGGGCGGCGCGGGCGAGGCGGGACGGACACGGGCAGCGGTGGACTTGGCAGGCGGCGGCGTCCTGGTCCCCAGCGGCAGCGACGCGGGGCTCCTCCCGTGCCATGGGCACAGCAGCGGCGGTGGAGGCCAGAGCCGCGACGGCGGGTGTCGACCTCAACCACGGCCGGCGCGTTGTTGCACCTCAACCGCGGCAGCAGAGGCCAGAGCCGAGGCGGCGTTCTCGTGCGCGGCAGGGCGGGCGGGGGGCGCGGGCACGGCAGGGCGGGAACTGGCGGGCGCGCGACAGGGAGCACGGCTGAGTCGACGCCGCACGCAGCAGCGTCAGGTTCGGACGTCGGAGAGCATGCTCGTCGTTGACACTGGCGGCGGCGGCAACGCCTGCTAGGTGTTCGAGGAAATGGCGGGGGTGGACATCTCACCGAATGGGGCAGCTTCGTTGGGCGCAGAGGTCGTGTCCGTCTGTCCGCTCGCACCCGATGTCCGTTTTCCTGACCCAAACAGACAAAATACGGATAAAATCCGTGTCCGTTTGGGTCACTGCGTTGGAGTTGGCCTAACGGCTAAAATGTAATAGTTGGCCGAAATACAATGAATGCATTGAATAGCCCCTTCTTGATCAAAGATTAAATGAAGGATTATCCTCAATTACATTATCAATTCACTATCACTCTCTGTGGTAGTGTCATCCGCAAAGTTTCCTCGTGAACATACAGAAGTAACATCGAGATGGCATTAAAATTTAGAAAAAAAATTAATGTGCGGCCCACTGTGCAGCGATTGTATGTTCATTAAAAAAGGGCAGATGACTGGATTATGCAATAATTAACAGAACCAGCAAACCACAGCAGATCTTGTGCATCAGAGGCATTATCATCGAATTTTCTTTCGTTTCATTGATCATGGTTTCTATTTTTCTAATATTCTACTCCCTCTGTTCATAAATGTAAGACATTTTAGAGACTTGACAAGTCTCTAAAACGTCTTATATTTATGCACAGAGGGAGTAGTCCATAAAGATAATACAATGATAAAACATTCTATCTCCACAGGTTCAACTTCTAGTGCATAGTACAATATGAATCCAATCTGAAGCCAGCTGATTTACCTTATTTGGAATTTGTCTTTTTACCCGCGATGTGCCTGTTTCATTTGGCTTCAAGATTTGAAATGAGCACATTAGATTTTCATCTATGCTCAACAGAGCACCTACATTATCGAATTCCCCGCAGTAATTTGGAGCTGAGAAGATGGTGACTAATCTCCGCTGTGCGAAGAACTCATAACCATCTTCTACCACCTAAGGGCATTCATGGTACATGCAGTTATTGTAAGTAAAGCTCGAGAATAACAGTAATCCAGAAAATAACAGGAGTTCAACGAAGTGTTCACAAACCTGATGGGCTCGGCAGATAAGATCAAGATCATTTTTCTCCAAGAACTCTATAAGCATATCTGCACCAAACGTACATGAAACACCTCTGTCACTCTCCCCCCACCCTTCTCCGTCAGGGCTAGGATCAGACCAAAGCAAATCACACAGGAGACCATAATCAGGAATCTCAGCCGGCCTCTCAATATCCTTTATTTGGTCCAGGTTAGTCAGTTCAGGTGAAAGGCCACCATGCATGCACAGTATCTTGTCGTCAATGAGTGCTGCAATAGGCAGGCAGTTGAAGCAATCAGAGAATATCTTCCACAGTCGAACATTGAACCTCCTCTTGCATTCATCATAGAAACCATAAACTCTGTTGATTTTTGCATCTTCATGGTTACCCCTTAACAGGAAAACCTTGTCAGGGTACCTTATTTTGTAGGCCAGCAGTAAGCATATAGTTTCCAAGCTCTGTTTGCCTCTATCTACGTAGTCTCCGAGGAATACATAGGTTGAGGTTGGAGGATAACCACCCAAATCAAACAACCTCAGAAGATCAACAAACTGACCATGGATATCACCTGAAGGTTTCATCATAATAGGTAAGACTAGAGTTTTCTGTGAAGATGTGCAAAAGAAATTACAATAATAATGAAAAGAATATTAAGAAGCTCTAAACTTTGTGCAGAAAGAAATCTTTATCACACAAACGAGATTAACTCACAGGTATTTTACTGACAAGGCTGCTTAGCAGATAATCTATAGAATGGTAGAGCTATAAAGGTTGTACATACCAGTATTCAGTATCATTTATTTTTAAAATTTGCTCAAATCTATGCCGGTTGTTGATTGTTGCTAGGATGGAACATGGCAGGTGAATCAAAGATGTCAGGAGATGTATAGGTTATTAGGTTAACATGTGGAATGGTTTGGTATATACGTTGGAGGAGGTGTAATCGAGGATGTTATTAGCTCGGGACTAAAGAAAATAATAATGACATTCCTACAAGATCCTTCTACAGAAAGTGAGCAGTTGCCAGTCACAGAATGGTCAGTGTGTGGCCTGCAAAAACCAAATAAAGAACAAGATTTTTCCTCTGGCAAGTCTTCGATAATAAACTCCACTTAGATGTTTGGTTGAAAGAGGAACTGCCAAGGGGGGGATTATCGTGTTGTGTCAGGGATCAAAACCATATCAAGTTTGTTCGGCAAATTGTTTGTTTCGTCTCAGTCTCAGGAAGATTTCACTGTTTGATGGCTTGGTCTGGGAGGACTGTACACAGACAAATTGATGGTTATTTATCCTTCAGGCTGTGGGCTACATGGTGGGCATTATGGGAAGTTTGAAATGAAATGACATTGATGATAGGGTGTCAGGCAGTATACTGACCATTTGTATAAAAATTTGGGTAAAGGAAAGTGAAGAAGGCAATTGACATATTGAAGGTGAAGACAAGTCTTCTGTAGCCCTGTTGCCAAGTTTATTATGATGCATTGCAGCCCAGGGTTCACAATTTGCCTATCCTTTTTGCGTTATTTTACTTTGAAAATTTGGTAGGGTTGTTATGCATGATGCTACTTTGTACTTCCTGACACCAGAGGGATGACATATGGACTACAATACTAATACCGGACAAACTCGGTGTAGAACCAAGAACAGCAGTGTGGTCACAATGTCACCAGCTCGTGCAAACAAATTTAATGGGCGACGAGCAGCGACTTGACCATCCACCGCAGCCCCCAATATGGCCAACAATCCTACCTCAGCTCATTAACCCAGCAACTCCATTCATAACTCCATCATGAATTCACATGTTCTAAAGTGAGCAAAACAAATGGCGGGAGCAACCAAAGTGGGAGTACCTAAGGATGCAAGCGGGAAGGGCAACCCACGAAGCACTTTCATAAGTATACACAAAATCAACTTATTGTAATTTTCCTTTGATATTCACATAAGGTTGACTTTTAATATACTTATATGCGGGCTTTCACGGGTCCCACTTGCATCCCCTAGGAGTACCTATGACTAAGCATTAATGGCTCTTTAAGGCCAAGGAAGCTCAAATCAGGCATTATCATCATAGTACAAAGAGATTATCATCCCTTGTAAGGAAACCCATCCTTCTCTTATCCCTAAATTCCACCAAACACCACCAAGGTGTACCAAATCCCCTCATGATTCACAGATTCTCCACATCGCCTAAAAATTTACCAACAAACCTATTCGTTCTATGAAAGAAATACCCTCACCAAAATCAAAACTACATATAATTTGGAAAGGAGCAAAACCAAAGCTAGAAATGATTTGTTTAATAATCACCGCAGATCTTGACGGGGGCCTGGATGCGGAGGAGGTTCGGCTGGGACAGGAAAACCCGCTTGGCGTCGACGCAGAGCTGCCGGATCTCCGCCTCGGACAGCTGCACCTGCCGCCCGCCGCGGCCGCCCTCGACCAATCGCCGCACCACCTCGTCCAGCGCCGCGCCCTCCATGGCCCCCATGGAGGCCCGTGTCATCATCATCTTCCCTCCTTCTTCTCCCGCGGCCGCGTCCCTCTCTCTCTCCGGCGACGGCTAGGGGCGGGGGAGAGAGAGAGGAAGGGTGGGGGATTGGAAATGGGATGTGCCTGGGAATAGTTTGCGTTTGTGACGACCACGAGCTTAATTAATCGTTTCGAGTGTTCAAAGACGCGTGAACACGCATCCGCCGTTGGTTTGTAGATGGACGGCCCGTGGAAAATGTCTCGGTCTTCCTCCTGTGTTTGCTGCTCTTTCGTCGTTTTCCTGTTGCCCTCGTCGATCAGGGAATTGGATTTTTTTTTTTAATCTTCCATCATGGCACTACAAGGAACACAAGTACAAGGAACACAAGAAATAACACTCCCTCCATCATATGATGTAAGACGTTTTCTGACACTATATTATCAGATGAAGGGAGTAAAAATTACATCGAGATTCATAGACTACCTAACGATGACTACAAGCACTGAAGCAAGCTGAAGGCGCACCGCCATCATCGTCCCTCCCTCACTGAAGCCAGCCAAAACGTATTGTAGTTGACAGTCGGGAAGTCGTCGTGCTAAGCTCCCATAGAACCAGCGCACCAGAACAGCAATCGCCGCTAATGAAGAGTAGCATAGATTGAAAAGATAACGTGAATGTAGATGAACAACGAACAGATCCGAGCAAATCCATCAAAGACAAATCCGCAGGAGACACACCTCCACATGCCCACCAAGGATGCTAGATGTACCACCGGAACGGGGACTATGTGAGAGAACCTTATTTCATCATTAGGGAGCCGCCGCCGTCTTGCCTTCCTGGACACAAACCCTAACAAAACTCGAAAACACATCAAAAAACTGGGCCCTCCCACCGACAAGGGCCGAGATCCACCACGCCCGCATGGCCCTAAGACCACCGGAGATGAGGTGGACCAGCAACGGTGCTGGCGAGAGGCAAAGAAACCCTAATTTTTTTAGGGGAGGAGGCGGTTGTGTCTTTTGTTAAGCGACAAGATATTGTTCACTCTCTATTACTTTGCATTTTCAAGATATTAAAGCATCTACAATCATAATTATCAAATCTAGGGCCTTGTATGTCCGTTGGCGCGCCCGCTCGTACTGACCACGCAGAGACCATTTCGCTGACTCCACAACCACAATCTCCAAACATTCGCACCCAAATTTATACAAACTCATGCATAGTACTCGCACATCCAACATAGATATAGTTCGTACAAAAGGGTCGCCCGAGTTCATACTTAACTAAACTACTAAATAAAATAAGTAATTAAACATATGGGGGACGACCGGAGTTCACCATTTCCTCGCCGGTGGCTTCCCCTTGGGGTCTCGGAAGCGACAGTTGTCCTTGGCGATTGGTTTTTCTTTTGGTTTCTTTGTTTTCCTTTTTTTTTTCATTTTTTTTGTTTTTTTGTTTCTTCATGTTGATTTTTTATTTCCTTTTTATTTTCCATTTATTTTTATTTTATTTTATTTTTATTTGTATTTTTCCATTTTGTTAACACCTTCCAAAATTTTGAACATTTTCTAAATCATGAACATTTAAAAAAACATGAATAATTTTTCACAAATTAATATTTTTTTAAATCTTGAACATTCTTTAAATTCGCGAACATTTTTACAAGTCAAGATTTTTTTGGAATCATGGACATTTTTCAAAATCACTAACATTTTTTGAATTGGTGAACATTTTTTAAAATGCATGAATATTTTTTGGAATCGCGAACATTTTTTGAATTGGCCACCCCGACCTCCCGCCGCACGTCGTCGCCGTTGGGCTGCTCATCGCCGGCCTCCCCTGCAACGCGGGTGAGGAACCCCACCGGTCTCCTCCCTCTGCTGTTGCTCGCGTCGCCTGCGCCTCGACCATGCCCGACGCGTGCGCCCGCGCACTGCCGCCTTCTCTGGCGCGCCCTCACCATGCTCCCAGGCCGCGCCCCGCCCGCGCCTAACTCTGGCTGCGGCCGGCGCTGCTCCCCATCCCCACGCGGCTGCCTTCGCCGGCGTCCGCCACCGCTCCCCGCTGTCCTCGCGCGTGACGGAGCCCCTCTCCCGCCACTGCCGCTGCCGGGCGCCGCTCCGGCCGGCCTCGCCGCGACCGCGCTCGGGTCTGCCTCGCCCGGTAGCCCGTGCCCTCAACTGGCCTGAGCCACTGACGAATGGGGCCCACGCCCCTGTCTTAAGAAAAACAAAAAAAGTAATGTTAATAAAATAAAATAACTACTAAAATAATTAATTAATTAGTGGTTCAGTTAATTAACTTAATTAATTTTGCCTAATTAACTAATTAGCTAATTAGTTAGTCAGAGGACTCTATGACAGTGGGGCCCCACCCCTAGTTAGCTTAATTTAACCCCCTTTTAAAATATGTGACACTGACAGATGGGCCCCATTGACCCTGTTGGCTGGTCAACCTTGACCCAGTCAACGCTGACTGTACTGCTGACTGGGCACTGACCGGCCCCACACATCAGGGTTGACCATGGTCAACTCAGCTGACTGATGACGTCATGATGACGCCATGCTGGTGCAATAACCCTATTTTAGTTTAATAATAAATCTAGGATATTGCTTAAACTTCAGAATTTCATATAAAATAATATGTAACTCGGATGAAAAAGTTTTATACATGAAAGTTGCTCAGAACGACGAGACGAATCTGAATACGCAGCCCGTTCGTCCGCCACACATCCCTAACCTATCGAACTCGCAACTTTCCCCCTCCGATTCATCTGTCCGAAAACGCGAAACACCGGGAATACTTTCCCGGATGTTTCCCCCCTTCACCGGTATCGCCTACTACTGCGTTAGGTCACCCCTAGCGCTGCGTATTGCCATGTTATGCTTTGTGTTGCTTTGATTGCTCTATTATTTATTGTGTTCCCCTCCGTTACTTCTTTCCGGTAGACCCCAAGACTGCCGGCGACCCCCAGTACGACTACGGTGTTGACGACCCCTCCTTCTCGGCTGAGCTTCCAGGCAAGCCCCCCCTTTGATCACCAGATATCGCCTACTCTTCTCTCTACTTCTTGCACTAGAGTAGTGTAGCATGTTACTGTTTTCCGTTAATCCTATCCGGATGCATAGCCTGTCCTTGCTACTACTGTTGATACATTTACCTGCAATCCTAATGCTTAGTATAGGATGCTAGTTTATCATCAGTGGCCCTACATTCTTGTCCGTCTGCCATGCTATACTACTGGGTCGTGATCACTTTGGGAGGTGATCACGGGTTTATACTATATACTTTATATACATGACACATGTGGTGACTAAAGTCGGGTCGGCTCGTTGAGTACCCGCAAGTGATTTGATGAGGGGGCTGAAAGGACAGGTGGCTCCATCCCGGTAGAGGTGGGCCTGGGTTCCTGATGGCCCCCAACTGTTACTTTGTGGCGGAGCGACAGGGCAGGTTGAGACCACCTAGGAGAGAGGTGGGCCTGGCCCTGGTCAGCGTTCGCGGATACTTAACACGCTTAACGAGATCTTGGTATTTGATCTGAGTCTGGCCATTTGGTCTATACGCACTAACCAACTACGCGGGAACAGTTATGGGCACTCGACGTCGTGGTATCAGCCGAAGCTCTTCTTGACGCCAGCGACGGAGCGGCGCGCGCCGGATTGGACTGGAACGCCTGCTAGGCTAGGTCTGCTTCCGGCCGCGTACGCAACGTGCAGGTGTGCAATGGGCGATGGGCCCAGACCCCTGCGCGCATAGGATTTAGACCGGCGTGTTGACCTCTCTGTTGAGCCTAGGTGGGGCTGCGACGTGTTGATCTTCCGCGGCCGGGCATGACCCAGAAAAGTGTGTCCGGCCAAATGGGATCGAGCGTGTTGGGTTATGTGGTGCACCCCTGCAGGGAAGTTTATCTATTCAAATAGCCGTGTCCCTCGGTAAAAGGACGACCCGGAGTTGTACCTTGACCTTATGACAACTAGAACTGGATACTTAATAAAACACACCCTTCCAAGTGCCAGATACAACCCGGTGATCGCTCTCTAACAGGGCGACGAGGAGGGGATCGCCGGGTAGGATTATGCTATACGATGCTACTTGGTGAACTTACCATTTACTCTCTTCTACATGCTGCAAGATGGAGGTGGCCAGAAGCGTAGTCTTTGACAGGACTAGCTATCCCCCCTTATTCTGGCATTCTGCAGTTCAGTCCACCGATATGGTCCTTTACACATATACCCATGCATATGTAGTGTAGCTCCTTGCTTGCGAGTACGTTGGATGAGTACTCACGGTTGCTTTTCTCCCTCTTTTCCCCTTTCTATACCTGGTTGTCGCAACCAGATGCTGGAGTCCAGGAGCTAGAGATCCCGAGGATGATTCTACATGGAGTTCGGCTTCGAGGAGTAGTTAGGAGGTCCCAGGCAGGAGACCTTGCCTTTTCGATCGTTGCTACTTTTGTGCTAGCCTTCTGAAGGCAAACTTGTTTAACTTATGTCTGTACTCAGATATTGTCGTGGAATTGTCACGGCAGATGTCCTCGCGCAAGGACTTAGTCGTGGAGCCATCGCAGCTAGGAAGCTTAAAGGGGTTAAACGGGACAAGGAACACGTGGGTTATACTGGTTCGGTCCCTTACGGTGAAGGTAAAAGCCTACGTCCAGTTGAGGTGGTATTGATTAGGGTTTCGATCACCAGGAGCTAAACCGTCCTGCCTGGTTATCGAGTTTCTCTTACCTGTCCCTAAACCGCCGCCGGGTCGTCCCTTTATATAGAGAGGTTGACGCCCCGCGGCTCTCAGAGTCCCGGCCGGCTCATAACAGTGTCCGGCTCAGACTCTCAACTATTCTTGCCTTACACTACAAGTTTCACCCTCACGGCGGTTGTCACTACGGGCCTTAAGCCATCTCCGGGTCTTAAGCCCATTATTGACCCGCCGTCTTCAAGTTTGGTACTGGGCTTCGCGTGATGACCATTATGACGTAACCCGGCCCCTCCTGGGCGGGTGACTCTAATGGTTATATCCTCAACATTAGGCCCCAGATTGATTTGAACCGGTTCATGTCAATCTTCAATCCCTTTGAGAGAAAATCCTCTGGCTTATATTTGTGCGAAGGTTATAACTCGCCATGACGTCATCTTCTGGATTCCTGGTAACCCGCCATGACGTCATCTTCCATTAAGTCCATTTTTTTATTCTGTCATACTCCAACGGATCTTTATCTTTAATGGCCATCCCGAAAATCGAGGCGCTTCTGTGGCGAGATAATCACGCCGTGGCCTCCTCGTTTCTCGCGCCCACTTATTAGCCGCACCTTATAAATAAGCCCGGCCCATAAGCCTTCATTCACTCGTCGCCTCCATCGTCTTCCTCCTCTGACACCCGAGAGCTCGAGCTCCGCCGCCGCCGCCGCTCTCCTGGTCTTCGTCAACCTTGGCCACTGCATCACCCTGACCTGTCCAGAGAAAACGGCGGCGACCTCCGCGACTCATGAGCACCCGTAAGTCCTTGCCACTCCATAGAGTAGATCCGCATTAGGGTTCTTTCTGTTCTCCCCTGTTCTTCGCAGTTCGTCGTCATTTCTTCACAGTTTCTTCTACACGGCCCTCTTAGATCCAGAAAACATATAGAACTCGCGCGGTTGTAGTTTCGCACCCATTTTCAATAGTAGCACGCCCCCTTACTTGCAAAGAGATCCCCTTAGAGCTCATGAACTTCTCTGTATCAGCTTTCTAGGTCTAGAAAATTTTTCCTTTTTAGCCGATCGTTTGATCCAAAATAATTACTGCGATCTGTGATACTTGTTTGCGCCATACTTAGTCAAAAATTGCATCTGCTTAGATATGGCGGCTCATATCTCCGGCTTAAAAGAGGCCACGCGCTGTAAAATTTCCGGCTCATTTATGATAAAGTTTTAGACAACTTGAATTACTCACGATGCCCTCAGCGGCTTAGATAACCCGACGCAATTAGCCATATGTCATTAGGCCCCTCCATAAGCCGCCATCTTGAATATTGAACTGTAAACTTTCTCCGGTTTATAGTTGAACCGGACATTTCCTTTTGTCATAGGCTTTCGTCTTTCACAATGCCGCCCAAGGCTCCCAAGGCACCCATCACGTGCAACTGGATGAGATCCAATGTTACTGATGACACTTTAGCTGATTTCGTGAAGACGGGTTACCTGCCCAAAAAGGAGGTCATGTCTTATCGTGCCCCTGACCCGTCGGAGGAAAGACCTCAACCAAGAGATGGCGAGGTGGTGATATTTGCTGATCACATGAGCCGGGGCTTCGCACCTCCCGGCTCAAAATTCTTTAGAGATGTTCTGAACTTCTTCGATCTGCGGCCGCAAGACATAGGACCCAATTCCGTGTCAAATATTTGCAACTTTCAAGTATTCTGCGAAGTATATCTTGGAGAAGAGCCCAGCCTACTACTTTTTAGGGAATTGTTCTATCTGAATCGCCAGAATGAGTGCGCCAACAGGCCTAGCTTGGAGCTTGGCGGAATCTCCATTCAACGACGGAGAGATTGCCTTTTTCCTTATGCTGAGCCGCCAAGCCACCCAAAGGACTGGAACCATACATGGTTCTACTGCCAGGACACTTCTCCGGCTGATGAGAACCCTCTGCCCGGCTTTCGTGCTCTGCGTCTGGAGCCAAATCACCCCCTGCCAGACAAACTATCTCAAGCTGAGCGTCAACCATTGATCCCTACCATCAACAAGATTAAGGCTCTTCTGGGAAATGGCCTCAACGGCGTTGATCTGGTCCGGGTCTGGCTTTCTTGGCGGGTGATTCCCTTGAGCCGCCGCCCCGGCTTAATGTGTAATTACACGGGCCGGAAGGACGACCTCTGCGGCACATCCCCAACGATCTACCTGAGGACGTCGTGGACGACATGACCAAGTCCCTCTTGAACGAGAGCTTAGCAGACCGCGGGAGGACCGGCTTAAGCCCCTTCTGCCAAGCTAACCCGGGTCCGGCGGTAAGCCACTGACCTGAGCACCTTGCTTTCCCTTTTAATAATTTTCATCTGAACCTTAAGAAATCTTTGTCGTATTTTTCAGGCTAATGACAAGTTCTGGAAGGTCAAGTATGACCATGAGGCGGCTAAAAAGGCCAGGAAGGCTAAGAAAGCCGCCAGGAGAGCCGCTCCCCGCAAGAAGGGGAGTAAGCCTAGCGCCTCAGAGCTGCTTCAGCTAGATGATGGCTCCGAGTCAGAGGTAACCCTTGTTTTGTCAGGCTCTTATTCTGCTTTTCGTCTGTTTTTTAACCACCTTACTGACTTGATTATCCGCAGGATGATATCGGAGCGAGTAACCCGGTGACTGAAGAGGTAACTATACTTTCCTCCGACTCGGACCCCTTGCCAAGGCTGAAAGTCCGGAGAGTAACCCGGAAAGTAAGATTTTCGCATCTTTAGCTTATCAAGATCCTCAATTTCTTTTGAAGCAACAGATTCATGAGAGCCGGAGGCAAACCCGGGCCAGCAAGGATGCAGACCTCTCCTCCGGCTTACCCAAGGCATCAAGAAAGCGCCGGACTGAGGTTATCTCCAACTTATACCCTTTTCATCCTTTAGCGGGCGTCACTCGTCAACCACTCAATTCGTCTGATTCAAATTATCAGGAAACTTCACCTTCCTCTGGTGACTCCATGCAATCTAACCTGCCAGCTTTCAAGACCGCACCCGGGTAATGATAATCATCTCATTTGTGCTTATCTTATTTATGTTTTTTGTACTAATCTTTTGACTTTCAGTGCCCAAGCCAAGCTCAGCAAAAGGGCCAAGAAAAATAAGCCGGTCGAAGAGCCGGTCTTGACTGAACCGGAAGCTTCTGCTCATGAGCCGCCATCTGCACCAGCTCCGGACACCGCCGCCTCAACTGAAGAACAAACCATGGCGGGTTCCGACAACCCGGAGATTCCCAGCTCAGCTCAACCGGCCGATGACCCGGATGTGGTGATTACACGGACTGAATATGTTGAGCCGGGAAGACCCACTGTGCTGGCCAGATGCTCGCGCCGCCGGGCTAGACTGGAGATCACTGACTATGCTAACTTGAACATTGGAGACATTGTTTCTGGTTACATTGGTCAAGTGCACAACAGCCGAGACCTGGAGATTGATATGGTGAAGCAGATACAACAAAAATCTGAGGTACAACCCTCTTGCTTACTCCATAGTCAGTCTTACTATGCTAGCCCCCAAGTCTATTACTTATGATAGAATATGTTGTAGACTTAACTTCCGGCTTACCTTCATGAACCGGCAATTGTAAATAGAATCTTTCAGCTTACATTAGCCCCCAAGTGCCAAGTGTTTTTGCTTGCAAAGTGCTTGGGACTTTAATGTTGCATAATAATCACTCATACTATAACCCGGAATTTGTACAGGCTGCCTGCAAGAAATTTGAAGCTGAAATCTCTGAGCTGAAGAACCGCCTGAAGACTCTGGAAACTGAGACCCGGAAGGCCAACGCCAAATTTGAGTTCAGTGTTGCTGCACAAGAAAAGCTGAAGAAGAAATTTGAAACCGAAAGAAAGACTTGGGCCGAGGAGAAAACTGCTTTGGTCAGCCGGGCCGAACAAGCGGAGGCTGCTCTGACGGAGAGAACCGCCGAACTCTCCGGCTTAAAGCGCCATGTGTCACAGATGGTCGCCGCAATCTTCGGTAAGTCATTCTGCAAGCCTTTAACAAGCTTACATTCTTTATGTCTTAGAAGTCCCACAATTGCCATCAGTTCACCTAACTTTGTTATGCAGGTCCCAGAAGCTCCAACCTTAATCAGAATGTTCTGACCAAGTTGAAGGCCGTGTACACCTTGGTGGAGCAACTCTACACCGGGTCACAGCGTGCGTTAGCCGTTGTGGCTCTGTCCAACGAGGTTCCGACTCACCTGGCGGATGTACTCAGGCGGCTTGCCGTTCTTCCTCAGCGCTTCCAAGAGCTAAGACGGGCCTCTGCAAGAGCCGGAGCTATAGCTGCTTTGAGCCGGGCCAAGGCTTTTCTTCCGGAGCTAGACCCGGCCGACATCGCTCTTGGATACCCCAGCCTGAAGGAAGACGGCACCCCCTTTGATCAAAAAGACTTTGCTGCCTGTGTGAAGAGTGTGCGCCCGGTGGCCACCCTGATTGGGAATGACACCGACCTTACCAAGTATCAGCCGGGCTACGACGCGGAAAATCAGAGGATCCCCACTCCACGTTATGAAGCCATCAGCTTGATCCCTCCGACTCGTAAGCATACCTTCGCCCCAGAAGTTGACCCGGCCGGGTTAATTGATGACGAAGCTCAATTTGAAGCTTTGAGCGGCATTGACTGGAAATCATCAACCTTCCAGGTCATGGAATCAGCCGGAGGAGCAGAGAAGGATGAGCCGGAAGCTTCAACTCAACAAGCACCTTGACTTTTAGGCGGCTCATGGTTACACCTTAAAACAATGCCTCGCCTTTTGGACTCGGGGAGTCTTGTAATAGAGTAGGACAAACACTTAATTGCGTCGTGCCATCGTGCACGTGTTGAATGCTTAACTCCATTTAAGCTGCTTCTTCATATTCCTCCGGGTTATAATTGATCATTTATTTTCCTTAAGCTCGAATAGCTGTCTTTAACCATCCTGCATAGAAAACAAGTCACAAGTCTCTGGGTGGCTTACCGCACCGAGAATCATAAACCTTATATAACCCGGAATATGAACCAAAGTCACCAAAGACTGGCCCTCAATTATATCCTTGATGTAACCATAATAGCATACTTACAAGCCTTCAAGTATACTTCCGGTTTATGTAACCCGAATAATGAGGTTAAGATCTCAACTCCGGTTCACCAGCATCAATAATACTTACTATGTGCTATCAACGTTGTGAATCAAAATTAAGCCGGCGAAGTAAGAGCCGCCCTTGCACACTGTTGATATGACCAGAAGAACTTGTTGTAAGTCAGGAGATCAAAACTTAGGGGCTTCCGGTTCGAATACGACCAGAGAACCATCCCAAAGGGGTTAAGCTAAGATTCGAATGCGATCATATAGCCCCCAGTGGCTTTGGCGTTGCCGATCAAGAGGGTACCGACAGCTATGTTCTCTTTGGTTCGAATACGACCCATGTGTGAACAGGAAGCCCCCAAATGACCTTAAGAGTTGTTTAACGACGCTGATTCGAATACGATCCACGTCGGTTCCCAAAGGGGGTTGAGCTATGATTCAAATATGATCAAAGAAAACTCCCCAATGAGCTCGGCAATTTGCCAATCAAGTGGGTATCGACAGCTATGTTCTCTTTGGTTCGAATGCGACCTATGTTTGAACAGGAAGCCCCCAGGTGATCATATTGTTTACGGCTAGATTCGAATACGATCATAAGCCAGATCCACCTCCAAGTGACCATGTGATGTTGTAATGGAAATAACACGTTTACCTTTGGAGGAGAAAAGGACAGAGGTCCTGCTTTATTATTTATCATAATATATACATGGCTACAGAAATATGTACATTATGAGAGCCGGTGGCTCAAGTGTAATAAGGCCGAAGCTGAGCTATATTCCACGGCCGACGGGTCTCTTCCTCCGACTTGCGTGAATCTTTGTGCTCCCGAACGTCGATAAGGTAGTATGACCCGTTGTGCAAGTTCTTGCTGACCACAAAGGGCCCTTCCCAAGGCGGGGATAACTTGTGTGCATCTGTTTGATCTTGGATGAGCCGGAGCACCAGATCACCTTCCTGGAAGACCCGGGACTTAACCCGGCGGCTGTGATAACGGCGCAGGTCTTGTTGGTAAATCATCGAGCGAGCTGCTGCCACATCACGCTATTCGTCCAACAAGTCAAGAGCATCTTGGCGCGCCCGCTCATTATCCGCCTCAACATAAGCCGCCACTCGAGGTGAGTCATGACGGATATCGCTAGGGAGGACTGCTTCCGCTCCATAAACCATGAAGAAAGGCGTGTAACCCGTAGATCTGTTAGGAGTAGTATTAATGCTCCATAACACGGAGGGTAACTCCTCCACCCAACAACCCGGCGTCCGTTGCAAAGGGACCAAAAGCCGGGGCTTAATGCCCTTCAAAATCTCCTGATTAGCTCTCTCAGCTTGACCATTGGATTGAGGGTGAGCCACTGATGAAACATCAAGTCGAATATGCTCTCGTTGACAAAACTCCTCCATGGCGCCTTTAGACAGATTGGTACCATTGTCAGTTATAATGCTGTGTGGGAAACCAAAGCGAAATATCACCTTTTTCATGAACTGAACCGCTGTGGCCGCGTCACACTTGCTAACTGGCTCTGCCTCAACCCACTTTGTGAACTTGTCAACTGCCACCAAAAGGTGGGTCTTCTTATCCTTGGACCTTTTAAAAGGCCCAACCATATCAAGCCCCCAGACCGCAAATGGCCAAGTAATTGGAATCATCCTCAGCTCCTGAGCCGGCACATGAGCCCGTCGCGAGAACCTCTGACAACCGTCACATCTACTGACCAAGTCCTCCGCATCAGCATGAGCCGTCAGCCAGTAAAAACCATGACGAAAAGCCTTGGCCACAAGAGATTTTGAGCCGGCATGATGGCCACAATCCCCCTCATGAATCTCACGCAAAATATCTTGGCCTTCCTCAGGGGAAACACAACGCTGGAAAGTTCCAGTGACACTGCGGCGATGTAACTCGCCATTGATAATTATCATTGACTTAGACCGCCGGGTTATTTGTCTGGCCAAAGTTTCGTCCTCAGGCAACTCTCCCCGGGTCATGTAAGCCAAGTATGGTACTGTCCAGTCTGGGGTGATGTGGAGAGCCGCCACCAACTGTGCCTCCGGGTCAGGGATAGCCAAGTCTTCCTCTGTAGGCAACTTAACAGAAGGGTTATGCAAGATGTCCAAAAAAGTATTAGGTGGCACCGGCTTTTGCTGAGAGCCCAGCCAGCTTAATGCATCAGCCGCTTCATTCTTCCTGCGATCAACGTGCTCTACTTGGTAACCCTGAAAGTGTCCAGCAATGGCATCAACTTCACGGCGATAAGCCGCCATGAGAGGGTCCTTGGAATCCCACTTGCCTGATACTTTTTGAGCCACTAAATCTGAGTCGCCGAAACACCTTACCCGGCTCAAGCTCATCTCCTTAGCCATCCGAAGACCATGGAGCAAAGCCTCGTACTCAACTGCATTGTTAGTACAAGGAAACATCAACCATAGCACATAACGAAACTTGTCACCTTTAGGGGAAGTCAATACAACTCCAGCCCCCGAGCCCTCCAATTGCCTAGACCCATCGAAGTGAATAGTCCAATATGTATTATCCGGCTTTTCTTCAGGCACCTGCAGCTCTGTCCAATCGTTGATGAAATCCACCAAAGCTTGAGATTTAACAGCAGTGCGTGGCACGTATTCCAGACCATGAGGCCCAAGCTCTATAGCCCACTTAGCCACTCTTCCTGTGGCTTCTCTGTTTTGGATGATATCTCCAAGGGGAGCAGAACTAACCACAATGATGGGGTGACCTTGGAAATAATGCTTAAGCTTCTGGCTTGCCATGAACACACCATAAACAAGCTTCTGCCAATGTGGATACCGCTGTTTGGACTCGATGAGCACTTCACTGACGTAGTAAACCGGCCGCTGAACCGGATACTCCTTACCCTCTTCCTTGCGCTCCACCACCACAGCCACACTGACGGCTCGTGTGTTAGCAGCCACATACAGTAATAAGGGCTCCTCGTCAATCGGAGCAGCAAGAACCGGGGGCTCAGCCAGCTGTCTCTTCAAATCCTCAAAAGCAGCATTAGCAGCATCATTCCAGATAAAGTCATCAGTTTTCTTCATCAACTGATACAGTGGCATGGCCTTTTCACCCAAACGACTTATAAACCGGCTCAAAGCAGCGATGCGGCCTGCCAGACGCTGGACGTCGTTTATACACGCCGGCTTAGCCAGAGAGGTGATTGCCTTGATTTTTTCCGGGTTAGCTTCAATGCCTCTGTTAGAAACCAGGAAACCCAAGAGCTTGCCTGCGGGAACACCAAAAACACACTTGGCCGAGTTAAGCATCATCTTGTAAACCCGGAGATTATCGAAGGTTTCTCTAAGGTCATCTACCAGGGTCTCCTTCTCCCTGGACTTAACCATGATATCATCCACATAGGCATGAACATTGCGCCCAATCTGGTTATGAAGACAATTCTGCACACAACGCTGATAAGTCGCCTGTGCACTCTTGAGTCCAAAAGGCATAGACACATAACAGAAGGCTCCAAAGGGAGTGATGAACGCCGTCTTCTCCTGGTCCTTAACTGCCGTTTTAATCTGATGGTATCCAGAATAAGCATCCAAAAAACTTAAGCGCTCACAACCCGCCGTAGCATCAATGATTTGATCAATACGGGGGAGAGCAAAAGGATCAGCCGGACACGCCTTGTTTAAGTCCGTGTAGTCCACACACATCCGCCAGGTGCCATTCTTCTTGAGCACGAGCACCGGGTTAGCTAACCATTCTGGATGAAAGACTTTGACAATAAACCCGGCCGCCAAGAGCCGGGCCACCTCCTCACCAATGGCTTTCCGCCTCTCCTCATTAAACCGCCGAAGGAATTGCCTGACCGGCTTAAATTTTGGATCAATATTGAGAGTGTGCTCAGCGAGTTATCTAGGTACACCTGGCATGTCAGAAGGTTTCCATGCAAAAATGTCCCTATTCTCACGGATGAACTCGATGAGCGCTCTTTCCTATTTTGGATCCAGATTGACACTGATGCTAAACTGCTGAGATGAGTCACCTGGAACGAAATCAACAAGTTTAGTCTCATCAGCTGACTTAAATTTCATTGCCGGCTCATGCTCCGTGGTCGGCTTTTTCAGAGATGTCATATCTGTTGGGTCAACATTGTCCTTGTAAAACTTCAACTCCTCTGTTGCACAAACAGATTCTGCATAAGCCGCGTCACCTTCCTCACACTCCAAGGCTATCTTTCGGCTGCCATGAACCGTAATGGTCCCATTGTGACCCGGGATCTTGAGCTGTAAATATACATAACACGGCCGTGCCATGAACTTGGCGTAAGCCGGCCGCCCAAATATGGCATGATACGGACTTCTTATCTTGACCACCTCAAAGTTCAATTTTTCCGCCCTGTAGTTGTACTCATCTCCAAAGGCCACTTCCAGCTCGATCTTACCAACTGGATAAGCCGACTTACCAGGCACCACACCATGGAAAACAGTATTGGACTGGCTGAGGTTCTTATCAATCAACCCCATACGACGGAAGGTCTCATAATAGAGGATGTTGATGCTGCTGCCTCCATCCATGAGCACCTTAGTGAACTTATATCCTCCCACGTGAGGAGCCACCACCAGGGCCAGGTGACCCGGATTATCAACCCGGGGAGGGTGATCCTCCCTACTCCACACAATAGGCTGCTCAGACCATCTTAAATAGCGTGGAACCGCCGGCTCAACAGCATTCATAGCCCTCTTATGAAGCTTCTGATCTCGCTTACACAGACTGGTGGTAAACACATGATACTGTCCACCATTGAGCTGCTTTGGATTGGTCTGGTATCCCCCTGCTGCTGTTGATGACCCTGGCCGGACTGCTGATTAAAGCCCCCTTGAACATTCCGAGGATTGGAATTTGAGCCGCCGCCCGGGCCATGAAAGCCGCCAGCGCCTGAGCCGCCGCCCGAGCCATTGTTGCCATTAAAGGCATTGGAATTCTTAAAGGCCTTCATGATTGCGCAATCTTTCCATAGATGAGTAGCTGGCTTCTCCCTAGAGCCATGCCTTGGACAAGGCTCATTCAACAAACTGCTCAAGCGTTGGGCCTGAACCGCTGGCTCGGGGAGGTGGCCTCCCCTTACGTCGCTGGTTGTTACCCTGTGAGCTGGCATTGGCCACAAACTCTATGCTGCCATCAGCCTTACGCTTGCTACCTCCTTGGTTCGCCGGGTTATGCTGAGGACCCTTGCCATTGCCGTTCTTCTTTCCCTTCTCTGTCCTTTCATCATCTGACGCGGGGTCCTTGGTACTATCAGAGTCGGCGTACTTGACGAGAGCCGCCATCAGCATACCCATATCATTGCAATCGCGCTTGAGCCGCCCGAGTTTCATCTTCAGGGGCAGGAAACGACAATTCTGCTCCAACATTAAGACTGCAGAGCTGGCATCCATCTTATCAGATGAATGTATTATCTCTTTGACCCGGCGAACCCAATGGGTTGTAGACTCACCCTCCTGCTGTTTACAGTTAGTCAAATCCACAATTGACATAGACTGCCTACAGGTATCTTTGAAGTTTTGGATGAACCGGGCTTTCAGCTCAGCCCAAGACCCGATAGAATTCGGTGGCAGCCCTTTCAACCAAGTGCGGGCAGTCCCATCTAACATCATGGTGAAGTACTTGGCCATTGCCGCTTCGCTGACCTCCAGCAACTCCATGGCCATCTCGTAACTCTCGATCCAGGCTCCGGGTTGTAAATCAGCCGTGTAATTAGGCACCTTCCTAGGCCCTTTGAAATCCTTGGGCAGACGTTCATTGCGAAGAGCCGGCACCAGACAAGGGACACCCCCAGTCCTCGTAGCTATACCCGCGTCGATGGAAGCCGTCGGATAAGCCGGGGGTGGATGGTAAGCCATCAACTGAGGCACCTGCTCCGCCTCTTGCCGTGCTCTGTCTTGGTCTACCGCGTGAAAGGCCCCGTTATGAGCCGGGCCGTGGCCAGGAGGCAAGTCATGGCGTCGGACATTACTTGAGCCGGTCGCTGAGACCATGTGTCTGCTATAACTCGGGCTCTGGCCTGGACGAGGGGTTGAATGAATCATGTCCCGGCTATAAGAATATGCCTCTTGCTGCGCCAGAGCCGTCTGAAGGAGTTCTCTGACCCGGCGGGTTTCAACCGTCGTTGGAGAGTCACCATCAATTGGGAGAGCCGCCAGCCGCGCCGCCGCGGCGACCATGTTTTCCAACGGGTTGGCATAATGACCCGGTGGTATTGGCACGTACTGAGGCGGGGCAGGGTTCACCCGGGGAGGTCCCATCACTTGGGGCTGAATTGGCGACCCAGCCCCGGGCACTATGATCTCTGGCGGGTTACTAGACCCTGCACCCGGCGTGTTGAAAAGGTTTCGAGGATCGTAAACCGGAGGGATCCGAGATTGGGCCTTTTGATGCCTCCTTCTCATGACCTCATTGGACGCGTTTTGATCCATCGTGAGCCGAAAAGACTGTGCCTGAATCAGCTGAGTCTGGGCGTCGAGAGCCGCCCTCTCTGCAGCCATCCTGATCCCTTCCGCCGCCAGATCCTCCTTGGCTTTTGCTAGATCCAACTTTAACTGTGCCACCTCCGCGTCATGCTGAGCTTGATCCGCTGGGGCAACCGTAGCGGTCAACAAAACCGTCATCTTGTCTGTGAGATCCATCAGCACCTGAGCCGGCGAGGGCTCAGGGCTTCCTGACCCGGCGGCGGGGCTTTGAACAGGTTGTGCGCCGGCCATGAAGATTCCAACCCGGCTCGGCGGCTCAAAGGGGTCTGGAATGCTGTCGCCATCGGAACAACCCCTGAGCCTGCCATCTTGAAGTTGATACAACGAGTTTGACTCATCCGTAGATGACTCGCCGTCAGAGCCGGCGGCCGTCTCATCACCAGATCCAGATCCTTCAGAGAGTCCTCCATGGACACATCCCACGAAAGCATGCTTCAAAGCAGGTAGAGCCCGGGCGGGTCGTGCACGCTGAGCCGTCTCGATGAGATCGGCGCAGGGATCCGGCTCAGGGCCCAGCTCACCAATCTTGCCAATGAAGACATGAATTCCGCCGAAGGGGACCCGATACCCGTACTCGATTGAGCCGGCGTCGGGGCCCCAGTTTGCATCGTCGATGTAGAGCTTGCCGCGACGACTCTTGGTCATCCGGCCCACAGCGTATCCCTTGAGCCCTTCGAAGCTGCCCTTCAAGAACTCAAATCCACCGTGCGCTGGCCCCACGGTGGGCGCCAACTGTCGTGGAATTGTCACGGCAGATGTCCTCGCGCAAGGACTTAGTCGTGGAGCCATCGCAGCTAGGAAGCTTAAAGGGGTTAAACGGGACAAGGAACACGAGGGTTATACTGGTTCGGCCCCTTACGGTGAAGGTAAAAGCCTACGTCCAGTTGAGGTGGTATTGATTAGGGTTTCGATCACCAGGAGCTAAACCGTCCTGCCTGGTTATCGAGTTTCTCTTACCTGTCCCTAAACCGCCGCCGGGTCGTCCCTTTATATAGAGAGGTTGACGCCCCGCGGCTCTCAGAGTCCCGGCCGGCTCATAACAGTGTCCGGCTCAGACTCTCAACTATTCTTGCCTTACACTACAAGTTTCACCCTCACGGCGGTTGTCACTACGGGCCTTAAGCCATCTCCGGGTCTTAAGCCCATTATTGACCCGCCGTCTTCAAGTTTGGTACTGGGCTTCGCGTGATGACCATTATGACGTAACCCGGCCCCTCCTGGGCGAGTGACTCTAATGGTTATATCCTCAACAGATATTGTTGCTTCCGCTGACTCGTCTATGATCGAGCAATTGTATTCGAGCCCTCGAGGCCCCTGGCTTGTATTATGATGCTTATATGACTTATTTATGTTGTAGAGTTGTGTTGTGATATCTTCCCGTGAGTCCCTGATCTTGATCGTACACATTTGCGTGCATGATTAGTGTACGGTCAAATCGGGGGCGTCACAATACTTAACTAAACTACTAAATAAAATAAGTAATTAAACATATGGGGGACGACCGGAGTTCACCATTTCCTCGCCGGTGGCTTCCCCTTGGGGTCTCGGAAGCGACAGTTGTCCTTGGCGATTGGTTTTTCTTTTGGTTTCTTTGTTTTCCTTTTGTTTTTCATTTTTTTTTGTTTTTTTGTTTCTTCATGTTGATTTTTTATTTCCTTTTTATTTTCCATTTATTTTTATTTTATTTTATTTTTATTTTTCCATTTTGTTAACACCTTCCAAAATTTTGAACATTTTCTAAATCATGAACATTTAAAAAAACATGAATAATTTTTCACAAATTAATATTTTTTTTAAATCTTGAACATTCTTTAAATTCGCGAACATTTTTACAAGTCAAGATTTTTTTGGAATCATGGACATTTTTCAAAATCACTAACATTTTTTGAATTGGTGAACATTTTTTAAAATGCATGAATATTTTCTAAATTCATGAACAATTCTTTTCGAACTCATAAACATATTTTCAATTTGAGAACTTTTTTAAAATTCATGACGATTTTGAAATTTTATGTTGATCCTTGCCTCGGGAGCTATATCTCGCATAAAGTGAGATGGTTTTTTTTAGGGATAAACCAAGCTTTATTCATCAAAAGCCACAGATAGTGGAATGCATCTTTGGTCGTGGGGTTGGTCTAGCCAAATGTGACGCCCCGGACCCAAAGAAAATGCACGCTTGGCTAATCTATGTGCCTCAACATTAACGGCACGACCTTCAAAAGTAAAATTACAAACCAAATTTAAAGCTAAGCTATGAACCTCAGTATAAAGTGAGATGGCAGCTCCCTTCACCTGAATCATCTATGAACCGCGCAGCCTATGGGCCGGCCCAATAGCCGGCCCAATAGCGTGTTGCTCTGTCGGTCGGTCGTCTGATGTGTTTGTTCATTTTTTTTATTTTTTTGTTTGTCTTATTTCTTCATTGGTTTTTCATAATTTTCTTTTTTTCATTGTTATACCTCGGTTTTTTGTGTTTACTTTGTTTTCATTTGGTTACCTTTTATATCTTTCTTGGTTTTCATCTAGGTTTCTTTCTCATTTTATTCCTTTTTATTTGTTTCTTTCATGGTTTCATCACTTTTCTTTATTTCTTTCTGAGTTTTCAATGTTTTCTATTCTATTGCACTTGTTTTCATTCTACATTTTTTACACGTCAAGAACATTTTTTAATATATGTTTTATATTTTTGAAAATACATGATTAATATTTTTTCAGATAAATGTTTCGATGTCTATTGTTCACACATTTGGAAGTGCAAACAAAAGCAAAAAAAAGAAAGCAAAAGCCAAAAACAAAATAACTTGAAAAAGAAAGAAAAACGAGTTTGCGGCCTCCTGCAAGCTGGGTCGGCCCAGTATGGCGCTTCCTCAGGCGAAGCTAGCATCCAACTCGCGTGGACAGAGATATAGCCCAAAATCACTAGTTAAGAGGTACCCCTTGTAGAGGTCACTCCAACTTTCTAGCAACGTGGTACTTTTTCCAAAAAAAAAATATCATAGATTCACTTTTTCAAAAAATAAATTCTCTTGAACCGTGCGTTCAAATCCTGAATCGTTTTCATAGTTGTATTCCTTGCGTTGAGATCTTCATAACTACATCCCTTATTAACAGGTTTCAACAAATTTATTTTCAAGTAAAAACCTGAAAAGAAAACCCGGAGCCGGAAGCATGTTCTTTCTTCCTTTTTGAGAATCACAGATTTGTGCCTCCATGAGATGCAAACTTGTGCTTCTTGTGGAGGCACAAAATATCATGTTTTCCCCCTTTTCAAGAGCTCATGGAAGCAAAAAAACATTTTCTTTGTAATTTTTTTCCCTTTCCGAGAAGCACATGCTTCTCGCGAAAACAAATCTGTGCCTCCGCGAGAAGCACGGTATGCTTTTGTGGAAGCAAAAAAAATGCGCAAAAAAAAAGATTTTTGTCCTTCCAAAAAGCACAATTGTGCTTCTCACGGAGCAAATCCGTGCCTCCACGAAAAGCATAGTATGCTTCTCGCGGAAGCGAAAAAGTCGCAATATTCTTTCCTTTCATAAAAGCACACTTGTGCTTGTTGCGGAAGCAAATTTGTGACTCTACAAAAACCAAATCTATGATGCTCATGGAAGCACAAAACAAATTTAGCATAAAGAAAATTTTATGACTTTTCTTCTCCAAAACCTATGAAAATAAGACGTAAACCGAAAAGCCGAAAAAAAAATGTAAAACCCAGAAATGCGTACAGGAAAAATTGAAAAACTAAATTCAGAGGGAGCGCTCAGCACACGAAACGTGGTATGCTCCTAGGCCAAAAAAACGAGCCTTGCAGGACTCTCGCAAGGGGAATACTTCAGTTTTTTTTAGTGGAGGGAACACTTTAGTTAGTTGCTCCCGGAATTTTAAAAAAAAGTTAGTTTTTTTTAAGGGGCACAAAACAAGTTAGTTGCTCGCGTCCTTCGCGCAGGTAGTTCAATAGAAGGTCCGTTTGGCTAGAGTTTCTGCCTTTCTGGGTTGGCTAGGGCAAGAGAACCCATGTTTTTTTTAAGTAACCTGGGTTTAGTTTAGGGGGTGTTTGGTTCAGAAGTTCTAGGATTTTTTCTAGTCCCAGGGACTAATCAAAAAAGACTCTCTAGTAGAGTCTTTTTCTAGTCCATGTAGAAAAAATCCCTCCCATATGGTTCCTAGGGATTTTTTAGGGACTTTTTCTAGTCTCTGGGACTAAAAAGTCCCTGAACCAAACACCCCCTTAGACCGACGCGTCACGCATAGCACGTGATTTTTTTTCCACTCAAAAGACAAGGCACATGATTTAGATTTAATTTTTCCTTAAATTAAGGATTTATACCGACCCTAAAAAAAGGACTTAGACTGATCCAGCGGATCGTGGCGGCGTGCAACGGCGACAAGAGATTTGGGGGAGGAAGAGGCCGTCGATGACACTTGTACGGCGACCCGGATCAGGTGCTGGCGGCGGAGGAGGGCGTGGATGGCAGAGAAGAACAATCGGAGTGGCGGCGCATCGTGGATGCGATCCGCGATTGAGTACGATACCAAGCAGGAGGTTGTCCAGATTCGACATCGACGAGGGGTACAGTACCTAGGTGCGTTGCCAATTCCATCTACCTGTATTCTGTTCTTCTTTGTTGCGACTGGGATCTACATATACCGTTTGTTACGGCAGCGCCTCCTCGGTGATCGCCGTCGCCGGAGTGCCATGCGGGCGTCGTCGTCGCGGCTCCGAGTTTCAGGCCAGCTGTCCAGTTCGCTCGACGATGCAGACGTACAGTCCACAGCGGAGAACGACAGCGGGCAGAAAACAACAGACATGAAAATCAAGATTGATTGATTGTATCTGACTATCTGTTATCGCGAGCCCAGCGATCTGAAGGTCTTGCATGTCATAGCACGTACGTACTCCCTCCGTCCGGAAATACTTGTCGGAGAAATGCATAAAAATGAATGTATCTAAAACCAAAATATATCTAGATACATCCATTCCTCCGACGAGTATTTCCGGACGGAGGGAGTATATGAGAGTGCCCAATCCGTCCATATCGTCGTCGCCCTATCTCTACCGGAGACAATGGCCACTTCAGTGTCCACAAGGATCATCAATGGACATAGAAGATGAAATGAATGGGAAAAAGGCGCCCAGAGCATTCTGTTCTGATTTTTGTTCTCGTTTGTTCAATTTCTTACTTCCTCTCTCTCTCTGTCTCTCGCAGGCAGCAAACAATGTGACATGGTTCCCTGCAAGCACAGATCATACGGTCAGCATTCATCAAAAGAAAACTGGAAAATCATTTCAGTTGCTTACAATCTTTAGATTTTTTCCCCATGTTACAAAACAAAGTCAGGAAAGAAAAATCAATGTAAAACCCTCACCCAAACTTACTTGACTACTAAGGCTTGAGTTAAGTTTTTTTTTTTGGCATCCATTCTTGGTAGACGTCGGAATTGTGCCCTTCCCTGCAAGCCAGAACTTGAAGTCAGAATTCAACAACAAAAAATTTATGCTGAAAAGGATCATTAGATGATTAATTGGGATACTACAGAGGTAAGCACAAGTGAGAACAAACACACACACATACTTGAGAAATTATATTATTAAAAGAATAAAAGGACAGAAAATGACCTCTAGATGTGAAACAAAAACAGTTTACAAATTTAGAGATTGAAATATAATAATTAGTTGTAAACTGATAGAGCTGTCTTGTAGAAAATCTCTATGATGATTTTATCATATAGTAGCATGTTGCATCTGAGAAGGCGAGTCTCATATTGATTTGAAAGAAACACAATCTGCTACCGCTCATAATAGGTTTGGTCGACAGGTCGAGCCTAGCTCGGACCAACTAGGGGCGTTATAATTAATCTAACAACCTTTCAAACAACTAGGCACAGTAGAAACTAATGGAAAAATATTGAGATATTGATCAAAGGGATAAAACTTCTTATTGAAAGTTCCCCCATCTGGCATGGTCTTTAAATATATTTTTGCTACAGTGTTTGGTAAAAACCTGACTTGAAAATGAATAGTTTATAAAGTTAGAGATTGAAAATGTAATAATAGTGACAATGCTATTGATAGAACTGCACTGCAGAAACTACCTAAAATAGTTTTATCATACAGTAGCATACTGCATTTGAAAAGGCAGTTTTCTCATTGATTCAAAAGAAACACAATAGGCTACCAGTTATAATAGGTTTGATCGACATGTATTCTTAAGTCTGACTCCAGTACAACTAAATCATGACCTACTCTCCTTTTCTAATTATAATTATCTTAAACTCATAGCGCTCTCTAAGACACACATTAGTTTTATAAAACACAAAAAGTTGAGAAGTGAGGCTGCCCTTTTCAGCAAATGTTCAGTTAGTTCTGTACCTCTTTAGTCGAGCTCAGTAATGCATAAAGAAACTCCTATGTGATCCACAACACTCTCGTATGTGGGAAAGCCTGGCACCGGTGTGAACTTTTCCTGTCCACGCAAAACCCGTTTGCAGTTAATCTTCCAGTTTGTGACGATATAACTGAAAGACTTCCAACCTGGTTGACCCTCTAGTTGCTCAATATCATCAACTGGCACATTTTCGCCACTGTTAAACCCAAACATAATGTGCCGTGATAAGGATGGGAAACGTGTAGCTTCTGATACTGTAGCTATTGTTCTGGAGAGACCAATTTTCACCTCTTCAATGTCAATTGTTCCATAGCTTGTAATAGCACTGAGCGTCTCCTCCTGTCCATATAAACCAGTCCTGAGATTGAAGTAATCTGGCTTCAAATCATTGTAATTGCACTTGAATGTAAGTTCTCTGGACCACTGAGAAGAAGCTGCCTCATCGACTCCAGCCAATCTGGTACCTTTGAATAGCTGCCATATATTGTCATGCAGAAATCCATCAAGATACAGGCTCTTTAGTCGGAATAGGAACTTTGCTGGCTTATGCTTGCGTCTATCCTCTGCCGGATGCATCACAATGATGAAATACTTTGTTTCTCCCATTGGCAGCATGCTGGTTCTATGTATATGCTGCTGTTCCCCACGGTCAGTTTGAATAGGGTTTGCATGGCCCGCATACTGAGACACGCCATTGTTTTCCCTGGCAGACTCATGGTTGATGAGGAGTTTAATTTTGCTCAACATTTTCTGATATGAGCAAACCATCTTCTTTGTATTATTGCTTAATCTAAAATCTATATGTGGCACATTCTGCAAAATCAAGTACCAAATGATGATAAGACAGTAATTAATTTTTTCCATTGTAAGATTTGCAAATTATAATGAAGTGAAATATGAGAAACATGACAGGATGATATGCCCAGGGAAAATCTAATAATGAAAAGACAATAATCATAGACCTGTGGGGTTTACTCAGATGTTAAGCAATAGTACAACAATCAAAAATCAAATTATAGTAGGCAATAATCAAATATACTTTTGTTAAATCATAGCATTGTTTGCATATGTGTTTAGGCGGGACAATAAAAGTACATCGATGATGTAGCATTCTAATCACTACAGGGGCTTATAGATACCTACCTCTATGCATGAAAAAGAACCGCTTAAACTTAAAACAATAGAAACAACATTGGGTTCTATATGCAGATTATGCGTCTTTGGGGCATTCTCTTAATAATTTTCTTTCATTGGATAGGAATACCATCTAAAAGTGTTCATATAACATCCACTGTATTCTTTTGTATGGATAAATATTGGTTTGCTATTTTGTACACGCTCAAGAAGATTAGTAGATGTAGTGGTGGTAGCTGCATTGCACATAGATTGTTTCGTATGGCGGTCCATGTTCTCTGATGGATAATCCAAATTTATTTCTGTTCAAATGTATTCTACAGTTTCACAATATTCACATTTGTATGGTTGACATATTCACTACCATGCTGCCTTATAGTACATATCAGTCGCACGTCCAGACGCTCACCAACGAATATGTGCCTATGCAACTTTTTTGCAGCACCAACAAACTGCACATCACTTTTTCAAGCTCGCTAGATAGTCAATGATTGCAATTTGATTATATCAGTTACAGAGGAATTTATGTTCTTAGGCTATTGTTCTGTTCATGCCACAAATCTGCGCCACCATGATTGTTGTTGTAGTTTCCATATCTCTATTTTCCCAACAACCTCTCATAATCCTTTACTTTCTGCCTTCCAGTGGGGCAAATATTCTTTATATTTAGAAGACGAAATAAAGCTAGAATTCAATTTTTTGTCCTCCATCAGATCATATTTGTATAGAGCAGGGTACTGCAGCTAATTCTTACCGTTCAACAATCTGAGCACATGCTTCATACAAATTGCACTAATTCTACCGTACCCCAGAAATATTACTAAGAAGCAACATGATTTATAATAGTTCAAAATATATTTGAAATCCTTATATAGGTGAACATAACTGAAATGACTTCACTGTCAAAATCACTGACTTGCTCAAAACCTTTGATCGAAATATGTATTGCATTCCCAAACACTTTATTAGAATTCCTTTTATCAACTAATAAAGAACATCACATGGAACATCCTCGGATACATTTCAGTGTATTTGCCTTCCCAAAAACACTACAATATAACTCCTTTTATCAACTACTAAAGAATCTGACATATTGCCGATGGAACATGTGTGGATGCATTTCAGTAAAGTCGTTCGTGAAAGCCAATCAAGATAGAACATGTGAATTAAGCGCGACCATTGCAATGTTGCTTGACGCAACAAGCACAATTAAAAGTAATGATGTTTTTCAAGAAAAAGAACTAACAATAATGATAAGGCAAACTTGGTCTCATGAACTGTAATGGATAACCAATGCAAACTATTGCATAATTTTATCATCATGTCTCAGGTATTCCGAAGATCTCCCTACCCCTCGCATGTCATGTGGCCAGTTAAGTAACTTTTGTAGCATATACAGGACAATTGCTAAAACATGAGCCTGTGTAAATATATTTTCATACCCGGAAGAGAGGGTTTATGTCGCCCCCTTCCATCTGATTCCGTCCGCAGCAGTTGCGGCCCTTCCCCTCTTTGGTGGGCCTGAGGCTGCAGACACAACAAAAATTAATAGGATCGTCATTAGGCCGCACTACCATGGGGCTAGGCCCAAGAGCATTCTTAATTAATGAAGGCAGTTCGAGTAATTTGGTGGGTATCGGGTCTGGCTAAACAGATTGCCGAACGAGACATAAAACCCCCAAGATAAATCGCGCGATTAATTGTCCTAAAAACCACCCCTTGAACCCGACCCGGTTCACACTAAAAAGGTTTAGAAAGACATCAGAAAAAGGGCAGACACGGATCGGAGGTCGAGAGATTAAAACCCCAGTATAAATCACGAAGAATTACCCAAAATGCGACCCCAGAACCACCCCGGAGCCAACGCGGACCGCACCCAGAAAAAAAGGTCGGAAGAAGCAGACACAGATGGGAGGTGGAGAGCGAGATCGGGGACGGCGTGCTCACGGCGGAGTCGCATTGATGATCGGAGGCGGGAGGAGGCGGGTTCCGGCGCGTTGGGGGGCGGGGCAGGGCGGGCAGGGCGGAGATTGCGGTGGAAGGGGGCAGCTCGTCGCGTGCTCCTGCTCTGCCTTCCTTGAGCGAGAGGGGGTTTGGCTTGCTGGGGGTTTTGCTCCATCGTCCGTTTCGTCCGATCGAACGGCTTAAAATCGTTTGTGCAGGCCCCGAATGCACAGAAGAGAGCAGCTGGCACTCACGCTTTCATGAGCAGCTTAGCAGTCATCCCCTTTTGTTTTCTCTCTCTTGCTCCTCCCGTTCAGAGTGCCAAAAGTTTAAAGTTGTGATGTTAATTTGAATTTCTTCTGATATCAAATATTCCCTTCATCCAAATAGGCCTACATGTTTTCAAGGTTGACTTTGACCACCGGTTAGAGGAATAATATATGATGTGTGTGTTACAAAAATGTCCTATCAAATTCGTATGTTAAAAGAGTTTCTAATGATATAATTTTTTATACCATAAACCTCATATATTATCAATCTTATGAATGGTCAAAGGGCCAAGTGCACGGGCTCTCATTTGCGCATGGTCCGGAGAAGGTCCTGAACGCTTTTGGTCTTTTTACGCAGTTTTTTTCTACATTTCTGCAAGAGGTTATTTTCAGAAATTGAACTCCTTACCTCATTGTCACAAGGCTAACAACTTTACCACTGCATCAAGGCTCCCCTTCTATCAATGGTCAGGCCCTATATATGTGGATGGAGCAAGTCATGTATTTATACATATTTCACTTTTTTGGCATGATTTTTAGTTATGTATCTTGTCTTAGGTGGAGTAGTGCTTCATCTTACACATTGATTATGGCGGATCTCTGTGGCGTGGCGCAGTGGAGACTCGACGCCCGATATGCGGAGATGGACTCACGCAGGAGGAGGACGCTGCCTGGCGTCGATGGCAGAGAGGCCTGGTAAGGTCAATACATCAGTATCTGCTCTGAAGATGGATCGATGGAAGACGGTGTCGACAACCTATGAGAGTGCATCAGACAGATTTGTGCCCCAGACCTGATGTCTGGCTTGGTTGGGGCTTCCGGCTTTAGATGTTAGGCTTAGGTGAGAGGTCTGGGTATTTGGCTCACTTTTTGCACCCCTTCATCAATGGATAGCAGTAGCAATAGATGTTGCCAAGATGGCGGCTTCAGACATATTGATGTATTACTTGTGAGGTCGTTGTAATAATTAATAAAGTGACTGCATGCATCTCCCAAATGCAGAGGCAGGGGGTCATCCTCCTTTAAAAAAAACTTGTCTTTACCAAAATCTTGATAGCCACCACTGTCGTGGATCTAAGACTGACAGTAGAATGGGGGTAGGTATGTAGAGGCAAGATCCTAGCTATGGCGAAGTTGTAAACACGAGTTTTACGAGTTCAGGCCCTTCTCAAAAGAAGTAACAGCCCTACGTCTCGGAGCCCGGAGGCGGTCGACTGGATTATGCGCGCGTGTGTGTGTGTTACAAGGGGTGCGAACCCTTGTCCCAGAGGAGGGGGTGGCTTATATAGAGTGCGCCAGGACCCCAGCTCCCCTCCGTTACACAGGGTTCAATGTACATAAAGAGAGAGCGTTACAGGTAATGTCTGTAATAAAGTGCTATAAATGACCAGTAAGTATATGAGTAAACGTCCGACCATTGCTGCGCAGGGTGGCTTTAGGTCTTCTGTACGTCGAGTGGTCTTTTGCATGGTCGAATGGTTTAGTGGTCGAGTGACCTAAACAAGGAGGGGTCTCTGAGTGAATGGTAGGTCGAGTGGATTGCACTCGACACCTTTGTTGGGCCCTCCCTATTTACTCTTGAACTTCTTTGCTTCTAAGACAAGGACCTTATGTAGGACGTATAGGTCAGGCCTATTACCCTACCCGGGTCTATGCCCTCATCAACCACTGTCCGTGGAATGTGGACGGCCCATTCCCCTATCTCCTCTTATGGCGAGGCTCGCGGGAGTGGAGAAAGGAGAGTTGCCCGGAACTCCCATGTACATAGTATGTCTAGAAGTGTTGCCTTATTGGGGGCGGGGGAGCGTCCAGAGCATGCACGCGAGCTCCGGTTTGTGGCTAGCGGCGGCTATCTTTCTAGTTGCGGTTATTTGTGACCGGGAAATCTAACACCGACATCTCCCGTAATAAGCGTGTGCAACCCCTCATCCAAAGACAACCATCGGCTTGTCCTCCGTCCTTGTGTCGTCATGGTGGTGGACGACAATCTATGGAGAAGATGAAGTCTGAGCTTCGCAGATCGGGCATGCGCTCATCAATGGTTGTCTCCTCGGTGGGAGCTACGATGGATGCAGACACGGTTGATGTTCGGCCTTCACCACAACGCCACCAATCTTCTTTGGCCAAAGGGTGGCCATCATTCTTCCTACCTTGATACCAATAGGAAGGCAACACAATGTTTGGTTGAAGTCCATGGCAGGATGTTGTGAAGACCTCGTCACCCAAATGGTCCCGTCCCCGGTGAGGGTGAGGTTGACTCATGCGGAGGCTATTTAGGACTCGATCGTGTTTCCTTATCTCAGTATGGGGTCCTCTTTAGAAAAAAATGTGGACACATCTGTAACTTATAATTTCTTTTGGGTCCAAAAAAATGTTGTGCTCTCATTTTGTGGCGCTTTTTCTAAGATAGGGTCATTTTTATCAGCCGTAAAAAGGATAAAATGTGTTGACCAGATGCCGCACCACACCATACAACCCGGGGACATAGGTTATCTAAATTAAGTCACCTTACTTTCAGTAACTAATATAGGTCAACTTGTTGCCCACAAGGCTATCTTAGTATCGTGCGGGTTTATGTCTAGCTGTTAAAATATATTGTCCGTCTCTCTTTATCAGTTTGACCTTTTGAACGAATTGATTCGAGTATGGGTCCAATATGATATCAGAAATAAAAAATCTCTAGTTCAAGACTCTGCAAACGCAATATTAAAAATAATTTTATAGTCTACATCTATCCCGCGTTTAAGGATTAAAAAGATCTATAGGTGAGGGGACTTTGTGATGTTGCCATCTCATCGTAGCTTTCACCCTATGCATGGAGTATGTCCTGGGCATAGTGAAGACGTCCAACCTTGTCGGTCGCAATTTTGAATCATCGCGTGCACCAAATTTTAGTGCCAACCATATCGATCGTAATTTTGAATCACCAAGACGTACAGACAACAACATTGAGTAATTAAAACATACTAACGAAGCTGATAATCATATACTCCCCCCTTTCAAAATATAAGGTGTTTTAGGTTTTTCAAAAGTCAACAAACATGTGCATGTTTGACCAAGTTTTCAAAAAAAAACAATACCTACAATACCAAATTTATATCATTAAATTAGATTCATCGTGAAAACTATTTTCATATTTTATTTATTTTATATTGTAATTGTTGATATTTAATTCTATAATCTTGATCAATCATACACAAGTTTGATTGCGAGTGGTGCCACGTCTGCCCAGAGCGTGCACGCGAGCTCCGCTTTGTGGCTAGCGGTGGCTATCTTTCTAGTTGTGGTTATTTGCAACTGGGACAATCTAACGCTGACATCTCCCATAATAAACGCATACAACCCCTCATCCAAATAGGATCATCGGCTTGTCCTCCGTCCTTGCGTTGTCATGGTGGTGGACGACAATATATAGAGAAGATGAAGTCTGAGCTTTGCCGATTAGGCATGCACTCGTAAATGATGGTCTCCTTGGTGGAGCTACGACGCATGCAGACATGGTTGATGCCTGACATTCACTGCAACGCCACTTTGGCCAAAGGACGACCTTCATTCTTCCTAGCTTTGATGCCAATAGGAAGGTAACACAATGTTTTGTCGAAGTCCATGGCAGGATGTTGTGAAGACCTCGTCACCAAGTGGTCTCGTCCCCGGCAAGGGTGAGGTTGACTCAAGCAGGCTCTATTTAGGACTCGGTCGTTGTTCTTTATCTCAGTCTGGGGTCCTCTTTAGAAAAGATGTGGACGCATCTTTATTTTGTAATTTCTTTTGGGTCCAAGAAAGTGTTGTGCTCTTATTGTGTGGCACTTTTTAAAGACAGGGTCATTTTTATTAGTCGTAAAAAGGATAAAATGTGTTGACCAAACGCAGCACCACACCATACGACTCGAGGACAGATTATCTAAATTAAGTCACCTTACTTTCGGTTACTGGCATAGGTCAGCTTGTTACCCACAAGTCTATCTTATTATCGTGCGGGTTTATGTCTAAATATTAAACTATATGAAAATGTTAACACCCACACGTGTGACATGTTTGCATTTCGCCCACACGCGTTGATACATGTTGATTCTGTTTTGCATGAATCCTAAAGGAACATGTTAGATTTTCAGCATCGCGTGGGCGTCATCGTGTGTGTGGGCGTTGGAGAGTTCGCCCACATGACCCGCAACACGCGGTTGCCAGCTGTGCCGTGTGGGCGAAGCTGTTTCTGCCCACACAGTCACCACCCAGTCCACACGCGTGTGGGCGAATTACTCTTCGCACACACGACGCTCGTACGTTGTTAGATGGCATGATGAGGACATGACTACCTTGGATACGACCAAAAACATTGCATACATGCATATTTGTTAGGTGATTTCTAGTGCAAATTATTCAATAATCTATTTATGTTATCCAGAACAAAAATACTTCACACACACTTTTGTGTTTTGTCTAATTGCAGGTGTATGGGACATTTGTACAATCCACATATGAAGATAAGGCAAAAGGAGAAGTTTAGGTTCTATTCAAAAAGTCCTCTCACGTCACTTTTGGGCCAAGAGAAGATAGAGTACAAGTCTCTCACGTTCTGGATTCAGATTCGAACTGCACAGACATACCTGACTCAAAACGCCAACAACTTTTTCATACGGATTCCGAATTGGGTGATTCTTTTTTTGTTGGAAAGTAGATTTCATCCTCTTTCCAACCCAATTGGATTCACCTTTAAATTCGTCCGGATCGTTGAGATATGGACGAAACAATCTGACGCTGCAGCAGAATCTGAGTCAAACAACAAGTCAAAGGTGTTGCATCACCTCCACTTGGGCCCATGAGCCTTGTACGACCTAGGGTTGGTTTTAGGCTACCTTGGGATGTCCTCCCACCTTCTTGGCCGCCACCCCTTGCTCCTATATAAGTAGATCCATCTAGTAGCTTTTTCCTGGGGATTTGTTTAGTTAAAAGTTAGCCATTGCAACTTCGTGTACTTTGTTTGTGTCCAACGACCAGACCAAGACCGCTTCCGGATCCCCACCTTTATCAATACTTCATCTATATTCGCAATATTCAGATTGCATTATCATATTCTTGCTTGTTCTTCGATTGCGTGCAGGAATAGACCTTCGTGGTCAGGTTGATCGTGCTCCGGCATGGTCAATAACCTCTCGGAGTTGGTTTAGCGATTGCTAAGGCGCAACGTCGTGCACGTTTATAGTCGGATCGTCAAAGTCGTCTCCACCAAATCAACAGTTATCATCTCATCGAAAGATTGGCACACCCCGCCTCTATCAAGTGGTAACTTTTTTCAGGTTGCTCGGTGAGAATTTCCAGTTTTTACAAGATTAGATTTATTTTCTTACCTATTGTCCAAGAAAAAGCCACAAAAAAAGTTAGATCTAATCATCCTTTGTCCAAACCAGTCTGAGCCATTGCAATTTTCTTTTCATTGCTTGCATAGTTGAATTATCGGTTGCATCGTCGTGTCGAGTTGTTGGTCTTAGTGTCTAGTTCGTTTAGAGTTTCGAGTTGTGTTCACATTAATCACGCCGCCGCTGCATCGTTATCCCTTCTGATGTCCACCACCCATCCATCAATTTCCTATATGTGCTACCCACCGTTCATTGTCATAATCATAGGTGAGATCGTTCACATCTTCGCTTGATCCAATCTGCATTTTATCTAGTTTGTTTTGAAAAGAGGGAGAGAGAGAAAAAAAAGACAGAGAAAAAAAAGTCAGAGAAAAAAAAGAGAAAGGAAAAAAAAGTGTGAGGAAAAAAAAGAGAAGAAAAACAAATAAAATCCGGATCTATCTAGACTCAATCTTGTAGTTGAATTCGGATTGGAATCTGTTTTTTGCACTGTTCAGTAAAACAGGCATAACTTTCTCATACGAAGTCCGTTTTGGCTCCACGAGTACTCAAATGAAAGCTAGCGACAAGCCGCATCTAAATAGTTGCAGAGGCAAGTTCAATATTTGGCACCTCAAAATCGGCTTCTAATAGGTCTTTTTGCCCTCCGAAGTTCGCGAACACCGTTTATTCCAGTTTTTCAAGCCAGTTTTAGAATTTTTTGACTCCTCATATCAACTCGGATTTGAGTGATTCTTTTTGCTTTTGAAAGCTTGAGTCAGTGCCATTCTTGAGAAAAATTGGTACAAATTTTTCCAGAGAAGAGTTGGAGAGAAAGTTGTTGTATATCCTGCTTGGCAGTTGTTTTTCATCATTATCTTTACTGCCGTTGTGATCTTCACTTATATCTTGCTGTCCGGAGCTACTTAGTATTCTTCATTGATGCTAGTTGTGCTACGCCGTGACCTCATTAGTGTTCTAGGCTCGCGTCTCTAGTCCGGTCTAGCCTAGGACCAGCACAGTACCGTCGTTGAGCGTTTATTCAACATTGCATCTCTGAATTGATTATTGCTAATATTTTGCTACCATATTGTGACGCCCCCGATTCAATCGTACACTAATCATACACACAAACGTGTACGATCAAGATCAGGGACTCACAGGAAGATATCACAACACAACTCTAAAAATAAAATAAGTCATACAAGCATCATAATACAAGCCAGGGGCCTCGAGGGCTCAAATACAAGTGCTCGATCATAGACGAGTCAGCGGAAGCAACAATATCTGAGTATAGACATTAGTAAACAAGTATGCCTTAAGAAGGCTAGCACAAACCGGGATACAGATCGAAAGAGGTGCAGGCCTCCTGCCTGGGATCCTCCTAAACTACTCCTGGTCGTCGTCAGCGGCCTGCACGTAGTAGTAGGCACCTCCGGTGTAGTAGGAGTCATCGTTGACGGTGGCGTCAAGCTCCTGGGCTCCGGCATCTGGTTGCGACAACCAGGTAGAAGGGAAAGGGGAAAAGAGGGAGAAAAGCAACCGTGAGTACTCATCCAAAGTACTCGCAAGCAAGGAGCTACACTACATATGCATGGGTATATGTGTAAAGGGCCATAACGCTGGACTGAACTGCAGAATGCCAGAATAAGAGGGGGATAGCTAACCCTGTCGAAGACTACGCTTCTGGCCACCTCCATCTTGCAGCATGTAGAAGAGAGTAGATGGTAAGTTCACCAAGTAGCATCGCATAGCATAATCCTACCCGGCGATCCTCCCCTCGTCGCCCTGTGTGAGAGCGATCACCGGGTTATATCTGGCACTTGGAAGGGTGTGTTTTATTAAGTATCTGGTTCTAGTTGTCATAAGGTCAAGGTACAACTCCAAGTCGTCCTGTTACCGAAGATCACGGCTATTCGAATAGATAAACTTCCATGCAGGGGTGCACCACATAACCCAACACGCTCGATCCCCTTTGGCTGGACACACTTTCCTGGGTCATGCCCGGCCTCGGAAGATTAACACGTCGCAGCCCCACCTAGGCACAACAGAGAGGTCAGCACGCCGGTCTAAATCATATGCGTGCAGGGGTCTGGGCCCATCGCCCATTGCACACCTGCACGTTGCGTACGCAGCCGGTAAGCAGACCTAGCCTCCCTAATACAAGAGCAGGCATTCCAGTCCAATCCGGCGCGCGCCGCTCAGTCGCTGACGTCAAGAACGCTTCAGCTGATACCACGACGTCGAGTGCCCATAACTGTTCCCGCGTAGTTGGTTAGTGCGTATAGGCCAGTGGCCAGACTCAGATCAAATACCAAGATCTCGTTAAGCGTGTTAATTGAAGTATCCGTGAACGCCAACCAGGGCCAGGCCCACCTCTCTCCTAGGTGGTCTCAACCTGCCCTGTCGCTCCGCCATAAAGTAATAGTCGGGGGCCGTCGGGAACCCAGGCCCACCTCTACCAGGATGGACCACCTGCCTCTTCAGCCCCCATCTCCAAACAGTATCATAGTAATGTAACAGTATAAAGTATATAGCATATGCCCGTGATCACCTCCCGAAGTGATCACGGCCCAGTAGTATAGCATGGCAGACGGACAAGAGTGTAGGGCCACTGATGGAACACTAGCATCCTATACTAAGCATTAGGATAGCAGGTAAAGGTAACAACAGTAGTGGTAAAGACAGGCTATGCAGCAGAATAGGATTAACGGAAAGCACTAACATGCTACACTACTCTAATGCAAGCAATATAGAGAAGAATAGGCGATATCTGGTGATCAAGGGGGGGCTTGCCTGGTTGCTCTGGCAAGGAGGGGTCGTCAACAACGTAGTCGATCGGGGCACCAGCAGCGGTGTGAGTCTCGTAGTCTACCAGAGAGAAGAGGGGGAAGAAACAATGAATACAATGCAAACAGATGCATAACATGTCAGGTAACCGTGCTAGGAGTGCCCTAACGCGGTAGGAGGTGATACCGGCAAAGGGGGAAAACATCCGGGAAAGTATCCCCGGTGTTTCGTGTTTTCGGACAAATGAACCGGAGGGGAAAAGTTGCATGTTCGCTAGGCTAGGGATGTGTGGCGGACGAACGGGCTGCGTATCCGGATTCGTCTCGTCGTTCTGAGCAACTTTCATGTACAAAGTTTTTCCATCCGAGCTATGGTTTATTTTATATTAATTTTAAAAGAATTAATCATTTTTAGAATTTATTCAATTATTTTAACTCAACATTATCCAGAATAGTGTTTGCTGACGTCATCATGACGTCAGCATGATGTCAGCAGTCAACAGAGGTGTTTGCTGACATGTGGGTCCCACTGGTCATTGACTTAGTTAACTAAACATGATTAGTTAATTTAATTAAGTGATTAGGTTAATTAATTAGGCTTAATTAGATTAATTAACAGGATTAGTTAAGTTAATTAATTATCTTAATTAATTATATTATTATTATTTATTTTTATTTAATTCCTTTTTTATAAAATCGTTCTGGGGGGGTGGGGCCCCACATGTCATAGGGCCGGGGGCACTGGCCCAGTGGTCAGTGGCCCATTGGCCAAAGTGGGTCGGGCGCAACGGGCGCCGGGCGTCGGGCGTCCGCCCGAACGGGACTGGCGAGGGGGCGCGGCGGACGAAGGCCGCCGGGGCGCGGCGAGGCTCCGGCCAGGGGGAAGTGGTGGTGGCCGTGCCGGCCGGCGGAGAGGCGGATGCCGACGGCGGTAGCGTGCAGCTGGGGGGAGCGACGGCGCCTGGCGTTAGCAGGCGGAGCGGGGGCGCATGGGCAAGCTGCAGGGAGAGGCGGAGCGCGGTCAGGGCGCAGGCGGCGAGCGCGAGCAGGTGCGGTGGCGGGAGGAGCAGGAGGTAGCGGCAGCAGGCAGCAGCAGCATCGGCCGGACAGGGCACGGCCTCGATGCGGTGAGCGCGTACAGAGTGGAGGCCGGGGCGGGCTGCAGCGATGGAGCGAGCAGGACCACGGCGGGGCACGTAGCACGTGCACAGGGCGTGGCCAGCAGACGGCCGGAGCGCGACGCGCGTGTGCGTGTGCGAGGCATGGCGGAGTGCGGGCGAGGCGCGCGCGAGCTCGGGCGCGATGAGCGCGCGCAACGTGCGCCGGAGCGGGGTGGGCAGAGAGGCAAAGGGGAGAGGGACGAGGCTCACTGGGGCCGTAGGGAATGGCCAGTGGGGCGCGGGGAGGATGTCGGGGACGACGACGATGCAGGGGAGGCAGTCCAGCGAGGAGGGGCTTGACGAATCCGGCGAGGGCGGTGACGTGCGCGGTCGTCGGGGCTGAGGACGTGGACGACGAGGTCCAGCAGCGACAGGATGGCGACGGCGAGCGATGGGGCGCGGCGTCGGGGTCGGGGCAGTGACCCGATCCAGATCCAGAATGGGGAAGCGAGGAGGAGATCGGGAGGAATCGTGCGGGAGGGGGGAGTGGTGTTCGTGGGCTAGGGTTCGGTGTCCCGAGGGGGGTTAGTAGGTGAGGTAGGGTGGGCCGGTCCAGTCGGGCCGACTGGAGTGGCCAGCTGGGCTGGTTGGCCCCGGGGAGGGCTTTCTTTCCTTTCTTATTGTCTTACTATTTTCCTTTTATATTTCTTCTACTTTTTTCTGTTTTAGTTTGTTTCCTATTATTTTAGTTTTAGTAAAATATACACGCCGCATCTAAATTAGTATTTCAACTTAGCTCATAGTCACAAAAAGTCTAGTCCTCAAATAAATTAGTTTGACATTTTATTAATTACAAAAGGTATTTAAATAATTGTTTTTACTGCTGTTTTATTCATCTTATAGTACTTAAACATTTTATAAAGGCGTGGTTTCTCCACCATAATTACCTATGCAATATTTGGCTCACTCCGAACATTTTAGTTTTAATATTTGAAAACTTTTATTGTTTGCTTCATTTTGAATTTGAATTTGAATCGGTTTCGAACTAACGCGAATTTAGCAACAGTAATCGAAGTGACGTGGCATCATTAGCAGAGAATTATTGTAGCTTAATTATCCGGGCGTCACAATTCTCCTCCACTACAAGAAATCTCGTCCCGAGATTTAAGAGGGGGAGTAAGGGGGAAAGATCTGGTTACGAAATTCTAACGAATCCTCTCGGTCTTGGTTGCTCTTCTCGAAGAGGTCGATCCATTACGTTGATGTCTCCATTTCTCTGCTTCATGTCATCATGATGAAGTCACCATCCTTTCTTTGGGAACTCCATCGTACTTCCGAAAGAATAAATGGTGGTTATTCCGGAAGAACGGACCTCTGCAAGGTTGACTACCTGGTAGCTAACATCGGGGGAAGGTGGCAGAAAGTAACTCTCGAACTGAAACTTAAGATAATTTCGAGAGCAAAGTAAGAAGGTACCATGAGAAGTTTAAGCGGGTAGGCAATCGTTCGATGCCTGAACAAAGTGTGAAAGGGGTCCAGAGCAACGAGAAATAGTATTGTGCCTAATACCAGAATAGATCACTAGGAAGGTGGCCCGTGAATTACATACGACGTCAAGCACGACGAATAACTTTGGCAACATGGGTGTACAGGAGAGTCAGGTTTCGATCCTGTGGAACTGTGGGTTATGGGCCCACCACGTGGGTTAAAAATAGGGAATGCGCTGACATCTTGCACGGTCATGATAGCAAGGCCTGTCAGAGGGTAGCCTACCAGTTATGTTGGCAACAACATTGGTACCAAGGGCGATGGACGAAGAGAACCATTTTCCTGCTCGTTGAACGAGGCGGACCAATCGGCAAAGTTCTCGTCCATCGGCGGTTACCAGAATGCTATCAACAAATGCAACAGGGTCTTACTGACACGGTTGTACACCAAGGTGCTTACATAGGCAGAAGAATATTACTGCTTAGATCATATGGATCACGAGGAAGATTAAACAAATCAATGGAAAGGAAAATGTGATCATCAGATTAAATAGAACAATGGAAAGGAAAATGTGTTTAAACACATTATTCAGGGGTATATCCTTCCCAAGGACAAGCAGAGCATGATATCCATGACAGGATATAATGTAGAAAACCATTTAGGTTAGGGGTGAGGAAGTTCATGACATTACCCAAACAACGGTGTTTGAATAATTGATAAAGTAAATTTAGCATGGCGCTTCAAATGTTCTTATCGATGATCAGAGTGCCACAGACATGCTTCGAGATAGCATTGACATGGTCATCAAGTAAGGGTCAAAATTTGGATGCACAAAGGATCCATCAAGAACAACTTATAGAATAAGTCTTACGATTTCCTCATGGAAGAATCGCTAACCTTGCTAAGAAGGGAACTATAACAATAGGTCCTCCGGTCATGTGTGCTAGGCATGACATCACCTTACCGGGTCACATGAAGACCAATGTTATAACGCTTGGAAAATGTTCCAACCATCATATATGACGAGATTCAGATCTGGATTGTGTTCGGATACCTTAGACCCAGGATGCCTAAGAAGGAAGGGGTGCAACACAATTTGACGAGATGGTGTTGCAAGATCCTCGAGGAATGAACTATGGAAGCAAGTCCCGAATCATGAGTTCGTCATTAAACCAAGGAGAGGACGAGGAGGTGGCTGATGGACTCAGCGACAATTCATCGAGATTAACAAAAGATGGATTTCCACAATTATGTGAACAAGGAGATAACATTTGTCAGAGCAAATGATATAATGATGTATGTTCGAGGAAAATATCCAGAATTAAACATTGGTTGACAGGTGCACCCGAAATATGGGCATAGGTAGCATGATCAATGTTAGAATGGCGATTCAATAACCAATAGTCTAAGAATGGACTATCGACCATTAACTTCAAAGTAATAAGTTTGCTAGAAGTACATAATCCAAGTAGCATCGTTCCCTTGTTGGAATCCCGGTTAGAATCAACACGGGGAACAAGAAGGAATGGTGATGGTGAGAAGTATCACTTGTATCAAGAATTCTCAAGAGGTGGTGAAATTCCCACGACATTTTTGACATAAAAGGTGGCAATATTCTAAGGTAAGGAAGAACAAATGCTGGATAGCAAGGAACTCAAGGTATAACACAAGACGCGAACAAGTTTGCGTTGGAGGGAAGGCAATAAAGTGGTCGATGATAACACAAATCATCGAGGGCAAGGATGGTATTTCTCATCATGAATTCGATTGATATCCCGGAAGAGCTCATAAGGTTGATGATGGTCATGACACATTTGTTGAGAGATTTCATGAAGATGTAATCAATCATCGACGACATCAAGTCAAAGGAATGATGAAGCGAAAGGTTATTGGAGCCACGGATACGACACAAACTCGGAATCAAGCTTGTTGTTCAAGGCAATACGATATGACGAGGAAGATCGATGTAGGCTTAGCTCATCGTCAAAATTTTGTGCTCCGGGGCGAAGGACCAGGTAGCACAGTTAAAATTTAGAACGATAATTATATAGCCGATCAGGCTAGGAATGACATGATCGAGTACAAACTCATAATTAAAGAAGATTACTAAGAGTTGTTTAATCGCGATGCGGACTCGATTCAGTTATCGGTGTCCTGGAGTGTTTAATATCTCAGAGCCCGTGAAAAAATTGGGATCAGTGAGAATGTAGTACTTGAGGGAGAACTCATAAGAAGTTATGCAGTTCCGTGATAATCTTGAGATACCAGGGGGGTAATACTCGACGTCAGACCAAAGTAGAGGTTGGACTGGGGTATTGCTCTGTAGAAGACAAGTGCTTAAACTTGAATGAGAAATGATATTTAAAGGAGAACATGGTCGGAACCACGATTGCAAAAGGCCAGATCCCAGATATAAGATGAACTTATACCAAGGGAATAATTAATTGAAGAGAAGCTTTAATGATAAGATCTACATCGTCTCCATGGGCATGAACACAAAGTTCAAGGTCGACTCCCACTTCTCCAATGCATAACCTTTCATTCACTTCTCTCGTTCGATGAAGTTGTAGTGTTGAAATTTTATTTGGCAAAATACCAGAAGAGTATGACTCGTGAAAACTTTTGAGTTCACACATATTAAGGAAGGCATAGGCCCAACCCACATGGGCATCGAGGAAACATATACCACAAGCTTCAATGGTAATTATCACCAGCTCGAAAGTAGAGCATGATTGGCAAAATCAGAGAATAGGAATTAACAATGGCATTATGTATCAGAGAAAGAACTTCTTGAGGTTTTTGTATACGAAAGACACTGCCAGATGGTAATTCAACAAAGGATCTGACGGTCCATAACGGGGCTGATGCGAGCATCGGCACACGATCAGAGGATGAAACAAAGCAAAGGTTTTGGATTATAGAAACAACAGACTAATTCAAAGCTCAAATGCAAAGGAATTATGATTTCCAAATCAAGGGATCATAAGCAAATGCTCTGATTAAGGATGGATAAGTCGAGTAGGCTTAGGGGTATAATCGATGGCAATTTGATTGGTCGAGAACCAGCTCATGTTCAAACTGACACTGAGCCGGAAGGATGAATTCTAGGATTCGACTGAGGAATGCGAGCATCCTCAACATATTGAATCAACTAACTAAAAATGATAAAGACAAGGGATGCCAATAAGATTATGAGACTTATGGGATTAACCGTAATGCAAGCAAGCAAGAATTTCAAGAGCAATAGGCTGCTTGGGATTTTCGGAAGTTCAAATAGCATTTCGAAGATTTTTGTGAATTAGTTGAATCAACTGGGGATGAGCGGATACTCGATAAGTGTGAGAAATTATTCGTAGGGGTATTCAGGTGGCAAAGAACGGCAAGGCAGTAGGCGCAAAGTATTCCCGGGGTATCTTGCAATAACAAGATTGACTGGGAATAAAAGTAAGAACGACAGGTGTAAGTATTTATCCATAGGGATGTTTCGGTGGTAGGGAATTGCAAAAGTGACAGGCACAAGGTCTCGAGAGAATATTGGAGAGTATCTTCGAATTCTTCTGGTGCACGGAGCAATCATCTGGAGTGAGGGGTTCTCCGGGAGGAAGTAGTAACGAGATCCTAAAGTTAGATTTTAGTAAATTCATTAAACCCGAATAGGAGAGAGATCAGAGTCCCAGAGTATAGGTCAAGGAATAAAAAGATTCTAATACCACCCAATGGCGACGTGGGCCCGTAAGCCATACAGCCATGTTAGTAAAACAGTTTTCACTGACTAGACTCAACTTCGGCCAAGGAGTTTGGAAGGGAGATTCCTACAGGCAGTCGGCTCTGATACCAACTTGTGACGCCCCCGATTCAATCGTACACTATTCATACAGACAAATGTGTACGATCAAGATCAGGGACTCACGGGAAGATATCACAACACAACTCTAAAAATAAAATAAGTCATACAAGCATCATAATACAAGCCAGGGGCCTCGAGGGCTCAAATACAAGTGCTCGATCATAGACGAGTCAGCGGAAGCAACAATATCTGAGTACAGACATTAGTAACAAGTATGCCTTAAGAAGGCTAGCACAAACTGGGATACAGATCGAAAGAGGTGCAAGCCTCCTGCCTGGGATCCTCCTAAACTACTCCTGGTCGTCGTCAGCGGCCTGCACGTAGTAGTAGGCACCTCCGGTGTAGTAGGAGTCATCGTTGACGGTGGCGTCAAGCTCCTGGGCTCCGGCATCTGGTTGCGACAACCAGGTAGAAGGGAAAGGGGGAAAAGAGGGAGAAAAGCAACCGTGAGTACTGCTACCTCTTGAGCATTGCGTTGGTTTTCCCTTGAAGAGGAAAGGGTGATTCAGCAAAGTTGCGTAAGTATTTCCCTCAGTTTTTGAGAACCAAGGTATCAATCCAGTAGGAGGCCACGCATGAGTCCCTCGCACCTACACAAACAAATAAATCCTCGCAACCAACGCGATAAGGGGTTGTCAGTCCCTACACGGTCACTTACGAGAGTGAGATCTGATAGATATGATAAGATAATATTTTTGGTATTTTTATGATAAAGATGCAAAGTAAAGTAAACAAAATAAAAACGGCGTCAGAAATAGCTTGTTGTCGGGAGATTAAATATGATGGAAAATCGACCCGGGGGCCATAGGTTTCACTAGTGGCTTCTCTCAAGAGCATAAGTATTACGGTGGGTGAACAAATTACTGTTGAGCAATTGACAGAATTGAGCATAGTTATGAGAATATCTAGGTATGATCATGTATATAGGCATCACGTCCAAGACAAGTAGACCGACTCCTGCCTGCATCTACTACTATTACTCCACACATCGACCGCTATCCAGCATGCATCTAGAGTATTAAGTTCATAAGAACAGAGTAATGCTTTAAGCAAGATGACATGATGTAGAGGGATAAACTCATGCAATATGATATAAACCCCATCTTGTTATCCTCGATGGCAACAATACAATACGTGCCTTGCTGCCCCTACTGTCACTGGGAAAGGACACTGCAAGATTGAACCCAAAGCTAAGCACTTCTCCCATTGCAAGAAAGATCAATCTAGTAGGCCAAACCAAACTGATAATTCGAAGAGACTTGCAAAGATAACCAATCATACATAAAAGAATTCAGAAAAGATTCAAATATTGTTCATAGATAAACTTGATCATAAACCCACAATTCATCGGTCTCAACAAACACACCGCAAAAGAAGATTACATCGAATAGATCTCCACGAGAGAGGGGGAGAACATTGTATTGAGATCCAAAAAGAGAGAAGAAGCCATCTAGCTAATAAATATGGACCCGAAGGACTGAGGTAAACTACTCACACATCATATGAGAGGCTATGGTGTTGATGTAGAAGCCCTCCGTGATCGATGCCCCCTCCGGCGGAGCTCCAGAACAGGCCCCAAGATGGGATCTCACGGGTACAGAAGGTTGCGGCGGTGGAATTAGGTTTTTGGCTCCGTATCTGGTAGTTTGGGGGTACGTAGGTATATATAGGAGGAAGAAGTACGTCGGTGGAGCAACGTGGGGCCCACGAGGGTGGAGGGCGCGCCCTGGGGGTTAGGCGCACCCCCTACCTCGTGCCCTCCTGGTTGATGTCTTGACGTAGGGTCCAAGTCCTCTGGATCATGTTCGTGCCGAAAATCACGTTCCCGAAGGTTTCATTCCTTTTGGACTCCATTTGATATTCTTTTTCTGCGAAACTCTGAAATAGGCAAAAAAACAGGAATTCTGGGCTGGGCCTCCGGTTAATAGGTTAGTCCCAAAAATAATGTAAAAGTGTATAATAAAGCCCAATAATGTCCAAAACAGAATATAATATAGCATGGAACAATAAAAAATTATAGATACGTTGGAGACGTATCAAGCATCCGCAAGCTTAATTCCTGCTCGTCCTCGAGTAGGTAAATGATAAAAACTGAATTTTTGATGTGGAATGCTACTTGGCATAATTTCAATGTAATTCTTCTTAATTGTGGTATGAATATTCAGATCCGAAAGATTCAAGATAAAAGTTCAATATTGAAATAAAAATAATAATACTTCAAGCATACTAACTAAGCAATTATGTCCTCTCAAAGTAACATAGCCAAAGAAAGTTCATCCCTACAAAATCATATAGTTTAGTCATGCTCCATTTTCAACACACAAGAATGCTCTCATCATGCACAACCCCGATGACAAGCCAAGCAATTGTTTCATACTTTAGTAATCTCAAACCTTTTCAACCTCCACGCAATACATGAGCGTGAGCCATGGATATATCACTATGGGTGGAATAGAATATAATGATGGGGGTTATGTGGAGAAGACAAAAAAGGAGAAAGTCTCACATCAACGCGGCTAATCAATGAGCTATGGAGATGCCCATCGATTGATGTTAATGCAAGGAGTAGGGATTGCCATGCAACGGATGCACTAGAGCTATAAATATTGTTGGAGATCGTTGCAGAAATTAAAAAATCTTCTACGCATCACCAAGAACAATCTATGGAGTCTTCTAGCAATGAGAGGGAAAAGAGTGCATCTACATACCCTTGTAGATCGCGAGCGGAAGCGTTCAAGTGAACGGGGTTGATGGAGTCGTACTCGTCGTGATCCAAATCACCGATGACCGAGCGCCGAACGGACGACACCTCCGCGTTCAACACACGTACGGTTGGGGAAGACGTCTCCTCCTTCTTGATCCAGCAAGGGGAGGGAGAGGTTGATGGAGATCCAGCAACACGACGGCGTGGTGGTGGAAGCAGCGGGGATCTCGGCAGGGCTTCGCCAAGCTCAGCGAGAGGGAGAGGTGTCACGGGAGGGAGAGGGAGGCGCCAGGGGCTTGGGGTGCTGCTCCCATGCGCCTACCCACTATATATAGGGGTGGAGGGGGCTGGTTTCTTGCCCTCCAAGTCCATTGGGAAGTTGGCAAAGGTGGGGGAAAGAAATCCCATAATTTCCCTTCCCCACCGATTGTTATCCCCCCTTTTTTAGGGATCTTGATCTTATCCCTTCGGGATATGATCTTATTCCTTCTAAGGTGGGATCTTGGTGCGCCTTGACTAGGGGTGTGGGGCCTTGCCCCCACTACCCACGTTCATGTGGGTCCCCCCATGCAGGTGGGCCCCACTTCGGAACCTTCCCGGTACAATACCGAAAAATCCCGAACATTTTCCGGTGGCCAAAATAGGACTTCCCATATATAAATCTTTACCTCCGGACCATTCCGGAACTCCTCGTGACGTCCGGGATCTCATCTGGGACTCCGAACAACTTTCGGTTAACCGCATACTAATATCTCTACAACTATAGCGTCACCGAACCTTAAGTGTGTAGACCCTACGGGTTCGGGAGACATGCAGACATGACCGAGATGACTCTCCGGTCAATAACCAACAGCGGGATCTGGATACCCATGTAGGCTCCCACATGTTCCACGATGATCTCATCGGATGAACCACGATGTCGAGGATTCAATCAATCCCGTATACAATTCCCTTTGTCAATCGGTACGTTACTTGCCCGAGATTCGATCGTCGGTATCCCAATACCTTGTTCAATCTCGTTACCGGCAAGTCACTTTACTCGTACCGTAATGCATGATCCCGTGACCAAACAATTGGTCACATTGAGCTCATTATGATGATGCATTACCGAGTGGGCCCAGAGATACCTCTCCGTCATACGGAGTGACAAATCCCAGTCTCGATTCGTGCCAACCCAACAGACACTTTCGGAGATACCCGTAGTGCACCTTTATAGCCACCCAGTTACGTTGTGACGTTTGGCACACCCAAAGCACTCCTATGGTATCCGGGAGTTGCACAATCTCATGGTCTAAGGAAATGATACTTGACATTTGGAAAAGCTCTAGCAAACGAACTACACGATCTTGTGCTATGCTTAGGATTGGGTCTTGTCCATCACATCATTCTCCTAATGATGTGATCCCGTTATCAATGACATCCAATGTCCATAGTCAGGAAACCATGACTATCTGTTGATCAACGAGCTAGTCAACTAGAGGCTCACTAGGGACATGTTGTGGTCTATGTATTCACACATGTATTACGATTTCCGGATAACACAATTATAGCATGAACAATAGACAATTATCATGAACAAGGAAATATAATAATAACCATTTTATTATTGCCTCTTGGGCATATTTCCAACAGTCTCCCACTTGCACTAGAGTCAATAATCTAGTTACATTGTGATGAATCGAACACCCATAGAGTTCTGGTGTTGATCATGTTTTGCTCTAGGGAGAGGATTAGTCAACGGATCTGCTACATTCAGGTCCGTATGTACTTTACAAATATCAATGTCTCCATTTTGAACATTTTCACGAATGGAGTTGAAGCGACGCTTGATATGCCTAGTCTTCCTGTGAAACCTGGGCTCCTTGGCAAGGGCAATAGCTCCAGTGTTGTCACAGAAGAGAGTCATCGGGCCCGACGCATTGGGAATAACTCCTAGGTCGGTAATGAACTCCTTCACCCAGATTGCTTCTTGTGCTGCCTCTGAGGCCGCCATGTATTCCGCTTCACATGTAGATCCCGCCACAACGCTTTGCTTGCAACTGCACCAGCTTACTGCCCCACCATTCAAAATATACACGTATCCGGTTTGTGACTTAGAGTCATCCAGATCTGTGTCGAAACTAGCATCGACGTAACCCTTTACGACGAGCTCGTCTTCACCTCCATAAACGAGAAACATATCCTTAGTCCTCTTCAGGTACTTCAGGATATTCTTGACCGATGTCCAGTGTTCCATGCCGGGATTACTTTGGTACCTTCCTACCAAACTTACGGCAAGGTTTACATCAGGTCTGGTACACAACATGGCATACATAATAGACCCTATGGCCGAGGCATAGGGGACGACACTCATCTTTTCTCTATCTTCTGCCCGTGGCCGGCCATTGAGTCGTGCTCAATTGCACACCTTGCAATACAGGCGAGAACCCCTTCTTGGACTGATCCATATTGAACTTCTTCAATATCTTGTCAAGGTACGTACTTTGTGAAAGACCAATGAGGCGTCTTGATCTATCTCTATCTTGATGCCTAATATATAAGCAGCTTCTCCAAGGTCCTTCATTGAAAAACACTTGTTCAAGTAGGCCTTTATGCTTCCCAAGAATTCTATATCATTTCCCATCAACAGTATGTCATCCACATATAATATGAGAAATGCTACAGAGCTCCCACTCACTTTCTTGTAAACACAGGCTTCTCCATAAGTCTGTGTAAACCCAAACGCTTTGATCATCTCATCAAATCAAATGTTCCAACTCCGAGATGCTTGCACCAGCCCATAGATGGAGCGTTGGAGCTTGCATACCTTGTTAGCATTCTTAGGATCGACAAAACCTTCCGGATGCATCATATACAATTCTTCCTTAAGAAAGCCGTTAAGGAATGCCGTTTTGACGTCCATTTGCCATATCTCATAATCATAGTATGCGGCAATTGCTAACATGATTTGGACGGACTTCAGCTTCGCTACGGGTGAGAAAGTCTCATCGTAGTCAACCCCTTGAACTTGTCGATAACCCTTAGCGACAAGTCGAGCTTTATAGATGGTAACATTACCATCCGCGTCTGTCTTCTTCTTAAAGATCCATTTGTTTTCTATCGCTCGCCGATCATCGGGCAAGTCTGTCAAAGTCCACACTTTGTTTTCATACATGGATCCTATCTCGGATTGCATGGCTTCAAGCCATTTGTCGGAATCTGGGCCCGCCATTGCTTCTTCATAGTTCGAAGGTTCACCGTTGTCTAACAACATGATTTCCAAGACAGGGTTGCCGTACCACTCTGGCGCGGAACGTGTCCTTGTGGACCTACGAAGTTCAGTAGGAGCTTGATCCGAAGTACCTTGATCATCATCATCATTAACTTCCTCTCTAGTCGGTGCAGGCACCACAGGAACATCTTCTTGAGCTGCGCTACTTTCCGGTTCAAGAGGTAGTACTTCATCAAGTTCCACTTTCCTCCCACTTACTTCTTTCGAGAGAAACTCTTTCTCCAGAAAGGACCCGTTCTTGGCAACAAAGATCTTGCCTTCGGATCTGAGGTAGAAGGTATACCCAATGGTTTCCTTAGGGTATCCTATGAAGACGCATTTTTCCGACTTGGGTTCGAGCTTTTCAGGTTGAAGTTTCTTGACATAAGCATCGCATCCCCAAACTTTTAGAAACGACAGCTTAGGTTTCTTCCCAAACCATAATTCATACGGTGTCGTCTCAACGGATTTTGACGGAGCCCTATTTAAAGTGAATGCGGCAGTCTCTAAAGCATAGCCCCAAAATGAGAGCGGTAGATCGGTAAGAGACATCATAGATCGCACCATATCCAATAGAGTGCGATTACGACGTTCGGACACACCATTTCGCTGAGGTTTTCCAGGCGGCGTGAGTTGTGAAACTATTCCACATTTCCTTAAGTGTGTGCCAAATTCGCGACTCAAATATTCCCCTCCACGATCTAATCGTAAGAACTTTTTTTTCTGTCACGTTGATTCTCAACCTCACTCTGAAATTCCTTGAACTTTTCAAAGGTCTCAGACTTGTGTTTCATTAAGTAGACATACCCATATCTACTCAAGTCATCAGTGAGAGTGAGAACATAACGATAGCCACCGCGAGCCTCAACACTCATTGGACCGCACACATCAGTATGTATGATTTCCAATAAGTTGGTTGCTCGCTCCATTGTTCCGGAGAACGGAGTCTTGGTCATCTTACCCATGAGGCATGGTTCGCACGTGTCAAATGATTCGTAATCAAGAGACTCCAAAAGTCCATCTGCATGGAGCTTCTTCATGCGTTTGACACCAATGTGACCAAGACGGCAGTGCCACAAGTATGTGGGACTATCATTATCAACCTTACATCTTTTGGTATTAACACTATGAATATGTGTAACACTACGTTCGAGATTCATTAAGAATAAACCATTAACCAGCGGGGCATGACCATAAAACATATCTCTCATATAAATAGAACAACCATTATTCTCGGATTTAAATGAGTAGCCATCTCGAATTAAACGAGATCCTGATACAATGTTCATGCTCAAAGCTGGCACTAAATAACAATTATTGAGGTTTAAAACTAATCCCGTAGAGGTAGCGTGCCGACGGCGATCACATCGACCTTGGAACCATTCCCGACGCGCATCGTCACCTCGTCCTTTGCCAGTCTCCGTTTATTCCGCAGCTCCTGCTTTGAGTTACAAATATGAGCAACCGCACCGGTATCAAATACCCAGGAGCTACTACGAGTGCTGGTAAGGTACACATCAATAACATGTATATCACATATACCTTTGGTGTTGCCGGCCTTCTTGTCCGCCAAGTACTTGGGCCAGTTCCGCTTCCAGTGACCACTTCCCTTGCAATAAAAGCACTCAGTCTCAGGCTTGGGTCCATTCTTTGGCTTCTTCCCGGCAACTGGCTTACCGGGCGCGGCAACTCCCTTGCCGTCCTTCTTGAAGTTCTTCTTACCCTTGCCTTTCTTGAACTTAGTGGTTTTATTCACCATCAAAACTTGATGTTCCTTTTTGATCTCCACCTCCGCTGATTTCAGCATTGAATATACCTCAGGAATGGTCTTTTCCATCCCCTGCATATTGAAGTTCATCACAAAGCTCTTGTAGCTCGGTGGAAGCGAGTGAAGGATTCTGTCAATGACCGCGTCATCCGGGAGATTAACTCCCAGTCAAGCGGTTGTGTAACCCAGACATTTTGAGTATGTGCTCACTGACAGAACTATTTTCCTCCATCTTACAACTGAAGAACTTGTCGGAGACTTCATATCTCTCGACCCGGGCATGAGCTTGGAAAACCATTTTCAGCTCTTTGAACATCTCATATGCTCCGTGTTGCTCAAAACGCTTTTGGAGCCCCGGTTCTAAGCTGTAAAGCATGCCGCACTGAACGAGGGAGTAATCATCAGCACGCTGCTGCCAAGCGTTCATAACGTCTTGGTTCTCTGGATGGGTGCGTCACCTAGCGGTGCTTCTAGGACATAATCTTTCTTGGCAGCAATGAGGATGATCCTCAGGTTCCGGACCCAGTCCGTATAGTTGCTGCCATCATCTTTCAGTTTGGTTTTCTCTAGGAAAGCGTTGAAGTTGAGGGCAACATTAGCATGGGCCATTTGATCTACAAGACATATTGTAAAGATTTTAGACTAAGTTCATGATAATTAAGTTCATCTAATCAAATTATTCAATGAACTCCCACTCAGATAGACATCCCTCTAGTCATCTAAGTGAAACATGATCCGAGTCAACTAGGCCGTGTCCGATCATCACGTGAGACGGGCTAGTCAACATCGGTGAACATCTTCATGTTGATCGTATCTTCTATACGACTCATGCTCGACCTTTCGGTCTTCCGTGTTCCGAGGCCATGTCTGTACATGCTAGGCTCGTCAAGTCAACCTAAGTGTATTGCGTGTGTAAATCTGGCTTACACCCGTTGTATTCGAACGTTAGAATCTATCACACCCGATCATCACGTGGTGCTTCGAAACAACGAACCTTCGCAACGGTGCACAGTTAGGGGGAACACTTTCTTGAAATCATTGCGAGGGATCATCTTATTTAAGCTACCGTCATTCTAAGCAAATAAGATGTAAAACATGATAAACATCACATGCAATCAAATAGTGACATGATATGGCCAGTATCATATTGCTCCTTTGATCTCCATCTTCGGGGCGCCATGATCATCTTCGTCACCGGCATGACACCATGATCTCCATCATCGTGTCTTCATGAAGTTGTCACGCCAACGATTACATCTACTTCTATGGCTAACATGTTTAGCAATAAAGTAAAGTAATTTACATGGCGTTATTCAATGACACGCAGGTCATACAAAAAATAAAGACAACTCCTATGGCTCTTGCCGGTTGTCATACTCATTGACATGCAAGTCGTGATTCCTATTACAAGAACATGATCAATCTCATACATCACACATATTTCATTCATCACATCCTTTTGGCCATATCACATCACAAGGCATATGCTGCAAAAACAAGTTAGACGTCCTCTAATTGTTGTTGCATGTTTTTACGTGGCTTCTATAGGTTTCTAGCAAGAACGTTTCTTACCTACGTAAAACCACAACGTGATATGCCAACTTCTATTTACCCTTCATAAGGACCCTTTTCATCGAATTCGATCCGACTAAAGTGGGAGAGACAGACACCCGCTAGCCACCTTATGCAACTAGTGCATGTCAGTCGGTGGAACCTGTCTCACGTAAGCGTACGTGTAAGGTCGGTCCGGGCCGCTTCATCCCACGATGCCGCCGAAACAAGATAAGACTAGTAGTGGCAAGAAAATTGACAACATCTACACCCACAACAAGTTTGTGTTCTACTCGTGCATAGAAACTACGCATAGACCTAGCTCATGATGCCACTGTTGGAGATCGTTGCAGAAATTAAAAAATCTTCTACGCATCACCAAGAACAATCTATGGAGTCTTCTAGCAACGAGAGGGAAAAGAGTGCATCTACATACCCTTGTAGATCACGAGCGGAAGCGTTCAAGTGAACGGGGTTGATGGAGTCGTACTCGTCGTGATCCAAATCACCGATGACTGAGCGCCGAACGGACGGCACCTCCGCGTTCAACACACGTACGGTTGGGGAAGACGTCTCCTCCTTCTTGATCCAGCAAGGGGAGGGAGAGGTTGATGGAGATCCAGCAGCACGATGGCGTGGTGGTGGAAGCAGCGGGGATCTCGGCAGGGCTTCGCCAAGCTCAGCGAGAGGGAGAGGTGTCACGGGAGGGAGAGGGAGGCGCCAGGGGCTTGGGGTGCTGCTCCCATGCGCCTCCCCACTATATATAGGGGTGGAGGGGGCTGGTTTGTTGCCCTCCAAGTCCATTGGGGCGTTGGCAAAGGTGGGGGAAAGAAATCCCATCATTTCCCTTCCCCACCGATTGTTATCCCCCTTTTTTAGGGATCTTGATCTTATCCCTTCGGGATATGATCTTATTCCTTCTAAGGTGGGATCTTGGTGTGCCTTGACCAGGGGTGTGGGGCCTTGCCCCCACTACCCACGTTCATGTGGGCCCCACTTCGGAACCTTCTAGAACCTTCCCGGTACAATACCGAAAAATCCCGAACATTTTCCGGTGGCCAAAATAGGACTTCCCATATATAAATCTTTACCTCCGGACCATTCCGGAACTCCTCGTGACGCCCGGGATCTCATCCGGGACTCCGAAAAACTTTAGGTTAACCGCATACTAATATCTCTACAACTCTAGCGTCACCGAACCTTAAGTGTGTAGACCCTACGGGTTCGGGAGACATGCAGACATGACCGAGATGACTCTCCGGTCAATAACCAACAACGGGATCTGGATACCCATGTAGGCTCCCACATGTTCCACGATGATCTCATTGGATGAACCACGATGTTGAGGATTCAATCAATCCCGTATACAATTCCCTTTGTCAATCGGTACGTTACTTGCCCGAGATTCGATCGTCGGTATCCCAATACCTTGTTCAATCTCGTTACCGGCAAGTCACTTTACTCGTACCGTAATGCATGATCCCGTGACCAAACACTTGGTCACATTGAGCTCATTATGATGATGCATTACCGAGTGGGCCCAGAGATACCTCTCCGTCATACGGAGTGACAAATCCCAGTCTCGATTCGTGCCAACCCAACAGACACTTTCGGAGATACCCGTAGTGCACCTTTATAGCCACCCAGTTATGTTGTGACGTTTGGCACACCCAAAGCACTCCTATGGTATCCGGGAGTTGCACAATCTCATGGTCTAAGGAAATGATACTTGACATTTGGAAAAGCTCTAGCAAACGAACTACACGATCTTGTGCTATGCTTAGGATTGGGTCTTGTCCATCACATCATTCTCCTAATGATGTGACCCCGTTATCAATGACATCCAATGTCCATAGTCAGGAAACCATGACTATCTGTTGATCAACGAGCTAGTCAACTAGAGGCTCACTAGGGACATGTTGTGGTCTATGTATTCACACATGTATTACGATTTCCGGATAACACAATTATAGCATGAACAATAGACAATTATCATGAACAAGGAAATATAATAATAACCATTTTATTATTGCCTCTAGGGCATATTTCCAACAAATATATGAAAGCTCAACAAAAGAAACTAAGTGGGTGTGCATCCAACTTGCTTGCTCACGAAGACCTAGGGCATTTGAGGAAGCCCATTGTTGGAATATACAAGCCAAGTTCTATAATGAAAATTTTCCACTAGTATATGAAAGTGACAAAACAAGAGACTCTCTATCATGAAGATTATGGTGCTACTTTGAAGCAGAAGTGTGGTAAAAGGATAGTAACATTGTCCCTTCTCTCTTTTTCTCTCTTTTTTTTGGGGCCTTCTTCTTTTTTTATGGCCTTTCTCTTTTTTTCTCACTTGGGACAATGCTCTAAAAATGATGATCATCACACTTCTATTTGATTACAACTCGATACTAGAACAAAGTATGACTCTATATGAATGCCTCCGGCGGTGTACCGGGATATGCAATGAACCAAGAGTGACATGTATGAAAGAATTATGAATGGTGGCATTGCCACAAATACGATGTCAACTACATGATCATGCAAAGCAATATGACAATGATGAACGTGTCATGATAAACGGAACGGTGGAAAGTTGCATGGAAATATATCTTGGAATGGCTATGGAAATGCTATAATAGGTAGGTATGGTGGCTGTTTTGAGGAAGATATAAGGAGGTTTATGTGTGAAAGAGCGTATCATATCACAGGGTTTGGATGCACCGGCGAAGTTTGCACCAACTCTCAATGTGAGAAAGGGCAATGCACGGTACCGAAGAGGCTAGCAATGATGGAAAGGTGAGAGTACATATAATCCATGGACTCAACATTAGTCATAAAGAACTCACATACTTATTGCAAAAATCTATAAGTCATCAAAAACCAAGCACTACGCGCATGCTCCTAGGGGGATAGATTGGTAGGAAAAGACCATCGCTCGTCCCCGACCGCCACTCATAAGGAGGACAATCAAAGAACACCTCATGTTTCAAATTTGTTACATAACCTTTACCATACGTGCATGCTACGGGACTTGCAAACTTCAACACAAGTATTTTTCAAATTCACAACTACTCAACTAGCACAACTTTAATATTACTACCTCTATATCTCAAAACAATCATCAAGCATCAAGCTTCTCTTAGTATTCAACACACTCATAAGAAAGTTTTTACTAATCTTGAATACCTAGCATATTAGGATTATTTAAGCAAATTACCATGCTGTTTAAGACTCTCAAAATAATATAAGTGAAGTATGAGAGAATAATAGTTTCAATAAAACAAAAGTTACCACCGTCCTCTAAAAGATATAAGTGAAGCACTAGAGCAAAAACTATATAACTCAAAAGATATAAGTGAAGCATATAGAGTATTCTAATAATTTCCGAATCATGTGTGTCTCTCTCAAAAGGTGTGTACAGAAAAGATGATTGTGGTAAACTAAAAAGCAAAGACTTAAATCATACAAGACGCTCCAAGCAAAACACATATCATGTGGTGAATAAAAATATAGCTCCAAGTAAAGTTACCGATGGAAGTTGACGAAAGAGGGGATGCCTTCCGGGGCATCCCCAAGCTTTGGCTTTTTGGTGTCCTTAGATTATCTTGGGGTGCCATGGGCATCCCCAAGCTTAGGCTCTTGCCACTCCTTGTTCCATAATCCATCAAATCTTTCACCCAAAACTTGAAAACTTCACAACACAAAACTTAACAGAAAATCTCGTGAGCTCCGTTAGCGAAAGAAAGCAAAACACCACTTCAAGGTACTGTAATGAACTCATTCTTTATTTATATTGGTGTTAAACCTACTGTATTCCAACTTCTCTATGGTTTATAAACTATTTTACTAGCCATAGATTCATCAAAATAAGCAAACAACACACGAAAAACAGAATCTGTCAAAAACAGAACAGTCTGTAGTAATCTGTAACTAACGCAAACTTCTGTAATCCCAAAAATTCAGCCAAAATTGGAAGACCTAGACAATTTCTTTATTGATCAGCAGCAATTGGAATCAATATTTTATCACGTTCTGGTGATTTTTAACAATTATTTTCGTGAACAGAAAGTTTCTGGAATTTACAGCAAGATCAAATAACTATCATCCAAGAAGACCCTATAGGTTTAACTTGGCACAAACACTAATTAAAACATAAAAACACATCTAACCAGAGGCTAGATCAAAGATTTATTCCTAAACAGAAGCAAAAAGCAAAACAACTAAAATAAATAAAATTGGGTTGCCTCCCAACAAGCGCTATTGTTTAACGCCCCTAGCTAGGCATAATAGCAAGGATAGATCTAGGTATTGCCATCTTTGGTAGGCAATCCATAAGTGGCTCTCATGATATATTCATATGGTAATTTTATTTTCTCTCTAGGAAAGTGTTCCATGCCTTTCCTTAACGGAAATTGGAATCTAATATTTCCTTCCTTCATATCAATAATTGCACCGATCGTTCTAAGGAAAGGTCTACCAAGAATAATAGGACATGAAGGATTGCAATCGATATCAAGAACAATAAAATCTACGGGCACATAGTTCATATTTGCAACAATAAGCACATCATTAATTCTTCCCATAGGTTTCTTAATGGTGGAATCCGCAAGGTGCAAGTTTAAAGAGCAATCATCAAAATCACGGAAACCTAACAAATCGCACAAAGTCTTTGGAATCGTGGAAACACTAGCACCCAAATCACACAAAGCATAGCATTCATGATCTTTAATTTTAAATTTAATAGTAGGTTCCCACTCATCATAGAGTTTTCTTGGGATAGAAACTTCCAAGTCAAGTTTTTCTTCATAAGATTGCATCAAAGCATCAACGATATGTTTAGTAAAAGCTTTATTTTGACTATAAGCATGAGGAGAATTTAGCACGGATTGCAACAAGGAAATACAATCTATCAAAGAGCAATTATCATAATTAAATTCCTTGAAATCCAAAATAGTGGGTTCATTAATATCTAAAGTTTTGATCTCTTCAATCCTACTTTTACCAATTTTAGCATCAAGGTCTAAAAACTTCGAATTTTTGGAACGCCTTCTAGGTAGAGGTGGATCATATTCAGTCCCATCATTATCAAGATTCATATTGCAAAACAAAGATTTAATAGGGGACACATCAATAACTTTTAGATCTTCATCTTTATTTTCATAGAAACTAGAAGAACACGCTTTCACCAAGCAATCTTTCTTAGCACGCATCCTAGTGGTTCTTTCTTTGCACTCATCAATGGAAATTCTCATGGCTTTGAGAGACTCATTGATATCATGCTTAGGAGGAATAGATCTAAGTTTCAAAGAATCAACATCAAGAGAAATTCTATCAACGTTCCTAGCCAATTCATCAACTTTAAGCAAATTTTTCTTCAAGCAAAGCATTGAATTTTTTTGCGAATTTATAAATTCCTTAACACTAGTCTCAAATTCAGAAGGCATCTTATAAAAATTTCCATAAGAATTGTTGTAGGAATTACCATAATTATTAGAGGAATTACTAGGATAAGGCCTAGGATTAAAGTTTCCTCTATACGCGTTGTTACCAAAATTATTCCTACCAACAAAATCACATCCATAGATTCATTATTATTCTCAATCAAAGTAGACAAAGGCATATCATTAGGATCAGAAGAAACACTCTTAGTAGTAAATAATTTCATAAGTTCATCCATCTTTCCACTCAAAACATTAATTTCTTCTATCGCATGCACTTTTTATTAGTAGATCTTTCAGTGTGCCATTGAGAATAATTAACCATAATATTATCTAGGAGTTTAGTAGCTTCTCCTAAAGTGATTTCCATAAAAGTGCCTCCCGCGGCCGAGTCTAAAAGATTTCTAGAAGCAAAATTCAATCCGGCATAATTTTTTTGTATAATCATCCATAAATTCAAACCATGTGTAGGGCAATTACGTATCATTAATTTCATCTTCTCCCAACCTTGTGCAACATGTTCATGATCAAGTTGCTTAAAATTCATAATATCGTTTCTAAGAGAGATGATCTTAGCGGGAGGAAAATATTTAGAGATAAAAGCATCTTTGCACTTATTCCAAGAATCAATACTATTTTTAGGCAAAGATGACAACCAAGCTTTAGCACGATCTCTAAGCGAAAAGGAAAATAGCTTCAGTTTAACAATATCATTATCCACATCTTTCTTCTTTTGCATATCACACAAATCAAAGAAGCTATTTAGATGGGTAGCGGCATCTTCACTAGGAAAGCCGGCGAATTGATCTTTCATGACAAGATTCAACAAAGCATCATTGATTTCACAAGATTCAGTATCGGTAAGAGGAGCAATCGGAGCGCTAAGGAAATCATTGTTGTTGGTATTGGTAAAGTCACACAACTTAGTATTATCTTGAGCCATCGTGACAAGCAAGCAATCCAACACATGAGCAAACAAGAAGCAAGCGAAAAAGAGGCGAATGGAAAAGAGAGGGCGAATAAAACGGCAAGGGTGAAGTGGGGGAGAGGAAAATGAGAGGCAAATGGCAAATAATGTAATGCGGGAGATAAGGGTTTGTGATGGGTACTTGGTATGTTGACTTTTGCGTAGACTCCCCGGCAACGGCGCCAGAAATCCTTCTTGCTACCTCTTGAGCACTGCGTTGGTTTTCCCTTGAAGAGGAAAGGGTGATGCAGCAAAGTAGCGTAAGTATTTCCCTCAGTTTTTGAGAACCAAGGTATCAATCCAGTAGGAGGCCACGCACGAGTCCCTCGCACCTACACAAACAAATAAATCCTCGCAACCAACGCGATAAGGGGTTGTCTGTCCCTACACGGTCACTTACGAGAGTGAGATCTGATAGATATGATAAGATAATATTTTTGGTATTTTTATGATAAAGATGCAAAGTAAAGTAAACAAAATAAAAAGGGAGTCAGAAATAGCTTGTTGTCGGGAGATTAAATATGATGGAAAATCGACCCGGGGGCCATAGGTTTCACTAGTGGCTTCTCTCAAGAGCATAAGTATTACGGTGGGTGAACAAATTACTGTTGAGCAATTGACAGAATTGAGCATAGTTATGAGAATATCTAGGTATGATCATGTATATAGGCATCACGTCCAAGACAAGTAGGCCGACTCCTGCCTGCATCTACTACTATTACTCCACACATCGACTGCTATCCAGCATGCATCTAGAGTATTAAGTTCATAAGAACAGAGTAATGCTTTAAGCAAGATGACATGATGTAGAGGGATAAACTCATGCAATATGATATAAACCCCATCTTGTTATCCTCGATGGCAACAATACAATACGTGCCTTGCTGCCCCTACTATCACTGGGAAAGGACACCGCAAGATTGAACCCAAAGCTAAGCACTTCTCCCATTGCAAGAAAGATCAATCTAGTAGGCCAAACCAAACTAGTAATTCAAAGAGACTTGCAAAGATAACCAATCATACATAAAAGAATTCAGAGAAGATTCAAATATTTTTCATAGATAAACTTGATCATAAACCCACAATTCATCGGTCTCAACAAACACACCGCAAAAGAAGATTACATCGAATAGATCTCCACGAGAGAGGGGGAGAACATTGTATTGAGATCCAAAAAGAGAGAAGAAGCCATCTAGCTAATAACTATGGACCCGAAGGTCTGAGGTAAACTACTCACACATCATCGAAGAGGCTATGGTGTTGATGTAGAAGCCCTCCATGATCGATGCCCCCTCCTGCGGAGCTCCGGAACAGACCCCAAGATGGGATCTCACGGGTACAGAAGGTTGCGGCGGTGGAATTAGGTTTTTGGCTCCATATCTGGTAGTTTGGGGGTACGTAGGTATATATAGGAGGAAGAAGTACGTCGATGGAGCAACGTGGGGCCCACGAGGGTGGAGGGGGCGCCCTGGGGAGGTAGGCGCACCCCCCTACCTCGTGCCCTCCTGGTTGATGTCTTGACGTAGGGTCCAAGTCCTCTGGATCACGTTCGTTCCGAAAATCACGTTCCCGAAGGTTTCATTCCGTTTGGACTCCGTTTGATATTCTTTTTCTGCGAAACTCTGAAATAGGCAAAAAAACAGCAATTCTGGGCTGGGCCTCCGGTTAATAGGTTAGTCCCAAAAATAATATAAAAGTGTATAATAAAGCCCAATAATGTCCAAAACAGAATATAGTATAGCATGGAACAATAAAAAATTATAGATACGTTGGAGACGTATCAAGTACTCATCCAAAGTACTCGCAAGCAAGGATCTACACTACATATGCATGGGTATATGTGGAAAGGGCCATAACGGTGGACTGAACTGCAGAATGCCAGAATAAGAGGGGGATAGCTAATCATGTAGAAGACTACGCTTCTGGCCACCTCCATCTTGCAGCATGTAGAAGAGAGTAGATGGTAAGTTCACCAAGTAGCATCGCATAGCATAATCCTACCTGGCGATCCTCCCATCGTCGCCCTGTGTGAGAGCGATCACCGGGTTATATCTGGCACTTGGAAGGGTGTGTTTTATTAAGTATCCGGTTCTAGTTGTCATAAGGTCAAGGTACAACTCCAAGTCGTCATGTTACCGAAGATCACGGCTATTTGAATAGATAAACTTCCCTGCAGGGGTGCACCACATAGCCCAACACGCTCGATCCCCTTTGGCCGGACACACTTTCCTGGGTCATGCCCAGCCTCGGAAGATCAACACGTCGCAGCCCCACCTAGGCACAACAGAGAGGTCAGCACGCCGGTCTAAATCCTATGCGCGCAGGGGTCTAGGCCCATCACCCATTGCACACCTCACGTTGCGTACGCGGCCGGTAAGCAGACCTAGCCTCCCTAATATAAGAGCAGGCGTTCCAGTCCAATCCGGCGCGCGCTGCTCAGTCGCTGACGTCAAGAAGGCTTCGGTTGATACCACGACGTCGAGTGCCCATAACCGTTCCCGCGTAGTTGGTTAGTGCGTATAGGCCAGTGGCCAGACTCAATCAAATACCAAGATATCGTTAAGCGTGTTAATTGAAGTATCCGCGAACGCCGACCAGAGCCAGGCCCACCTCTCTCCTAGGTGGTCTCAACCTGCCCTGTCGCTCCGCCACAAAGTAACAGTCGGGGGACGTCGGGAACCCAGGCCCACCTCTACCAGGATGGAGCCACCTGCCCCTTCAGCCCCCATCTCCGAACAGTATCATAGTAATGTAACAGTATAAAGTATATAGCATATGCCCGTGATCACCTCCCGAAGTGATCACGGCCCAGTAGTATAGCATGGCAGACGGACAAGAGTGTAGGGCCACTGATGGAACACTAGCATCCTATACTAAGCATTAGGATAGCAGGTAAAGGTAACAACAGTAGTGGCAAAGACAGGCTATGCAGCAGAATAGGATTAACGGAAAGCAGTAACATGCGACACTACTCTAATGCATGCAGTATAGAGAAGAATAGGCGATATCTGGTGATCAAGGGGGGGCTTGCCTGGTTGCTCTGGCAAGGAGGGGTCGTCAACAACGTAGTCGATCGGGGCACCAGCAGCGGCGTGAGTCTCGTAGTCTACCGGAGAGAAGAGGGGGAAGAAACAATGAATACAATGCAAACAGATGCATAACATGTCAAGTAACGGTGCTAGGAGTGCCCTAACGCGGTAGGAGGTGATACCGGCAAGGGGGGAAAACATCCGGGAAAGTATCCCCGATGTTTCGTGTTTTTGGACAAATGAACCGGAGGGGAAAAGATGCGTTTTCGCTAGGCTAGGGATGTGTGGCGGACGAACGGGCTGCGTATCCGGATTCGTCTCGTCATTCTGAGCAACTTTCATGTACAAAGTTTTTCCATCTGAGCTACGGTTTATTTTATATTAATTTTAAAATATTTAATCATTTTTAGAAAATATTCAATTATTTTAATTCAACATTATCCAGAATAGTGTTTGCTGACGTCATCATGACGTCAGCAGTCAACATAGGTGTTGACTGGGTCGCTGACGTGTGGGTCCCACTGGTCATTGACTTAGTTAACTAAACAGGATTAGTTAATTTAATTAAAGTGATTAGGTTAATTAATTAGGCTTAATTAGATTAATTAACAGGATTAATTAAGTTAATTAATTAATTATATTATTTTTATTTATTTTTATTTAATTCCTTTTTTATAAAATCGTTCTGGGGGGTGGGGCCCCACATGTCATAGGGTCGGGGGGCACTGGCCCAGTGGTCAGTGGCCCATAGGCCAAAGTGGGTCGGGCGTCGGGCGCGGGCGTCCGCCCGAACGGGACTGGCGAGGGGGCGCGGCGGACGAAGGCCGCCGGGGCGCGGCGAGGCTCCGGCCAGGGGGAAGTGGTGGTGGCCGTGGCGGCCGGCGGAGAAGCGGATGCCGGCGGCAGGGGGAGCGACGGCGCCTGGCGGTAGCAGGCGGAGCGGGGGAGGGGGCGCAGGGGCAAGCTGTAGGCGGAGGCGGAGCGCGGTCAGGGCGCAGGCGGCGAGCGCGAGCAGGTGCGGTGGCGGGAGGAGCAGGAGGTAGCGGCAGCAGGCACCAGCAGCATCGGCTGGACGGGGCGCGGCCTCGGGCGGTGAGCGCGTATAGGGAGGAGGCCGGGGTGGGCTGCGGCGATGGAGCGTGCAGGACCACGGCGGGGCACGTAGCACGTGCACAGGGCGTGGCCAGCGGACGACCGGAGCACGACGCGCGTGTGCGTGTGCGAGGCATGGGGGGTTAGTAGGTGAGGTGGGGTGGGCCGGTCCAGTCGGGCCGACTGGAGTGGCCAGCTGGGCTGGTTGGCCCCGGGGGAGGGCTTTCTTTCCTTTCTTATTGTCTTACTATTTTCCTTTTATATTTCTTCTACTTTTTCTATTTTAGTTTTGTTTCCTATTATTTTAGTTTTATTAAAATATACACGCAGCATCTAAATTAGTATTTCAACTTAACCCATAGTCACAAAAAGTCTAGTCCTCAAATAAATTAGTTTGACATTTTATTAATTACAAAAGGTATTTAAATAATTGTTTTTACTGCTGTTTAATTCATCTTATAGTACTTAAACATTTTATAAAGGTGTGGTTTCTCCACCATAATTACCTATGCAATATTTGGTTCACTCCGAACATTTTAGTTTTAATATTTGAAAACTTTTATTGTTTGCTTGATTTTGAATTTGAATTTGAATCGGTTTCGAACTAACACGAGTTTAGCAACAGTAATCGAAGTGACGTGGCATCATTAGCAGAGAATTACTGTAGCTTAATTATCCGGGCGTCACACATATATAGCCAACCCAGCTCCACATATTTCTGCACCGTGTATATGTACGTTCCCCTGGCAATCGCTTTACACAATCTTCAGAGTTATTTGACACCGCTGGTTGCCTGTCATCACCTGCTGCTTGGTAAGAACTTGTAAGATATTGATATTTGCTTTACTGTGAGCGCTTTACCACCACATCCTAGTAGTTCATAGGAACATTATTCTTGAATTTTGTTTCTTGTTTCTACTAATCATGACAGGATCTAGAGTCAATTCATGGGGTTTGTCGATAGTGGGAGACGTGCCATCACCTATGCAAATACCACAACCGTCACGAGAGGTGCACAAACATCCAAATGCACATGATCAGGTTAATGTTTCTATACCACCATTTAATGGCCGTTTTAGATCTGCTTTATATATTGAATGGAGTTTGACATAAATAATATATTTGCTTCCAATAATTTTGATTTACGTAAAAAAGTTAAGGTTGTGGTTGGTTCTTTCACTGGTTATGATGTAGTTTGGTGGAGTGAATATTGTCCGTTACACCCTAATGATATACCTACTACTTGGGATGATTTGAAACTTGCCATGCGACATACATTCGTTCCCGCTTATTATACTCATGACATGATTACAAAGTTGCAACATTTAAAACAAGGTAGTGACACCGTAACGAAATATTATGATACTTTACAAACTACCTTGCTGCATTCCTCTTTAGAAGAAAGTGAAGAAGATTTTATGGATAGATTTTTGGGAGGATTAAATCGTGACATTCAGGAGATACTAATTCATGAAGAGTGTTATCCTATGGACCATTTGTTTCATCTTGCTTGCAAAGCTGAACAGGAAATAAAACGACGTGTTGCCCACAAGGAGAACAAGCGCGAGATGCACATTCCAAGAGTTGATACGGTTGTCCCTTCAACTACTAGGTATACTATGACAACCACATCCGTTGTTGTGAGGACTACATCACCTCCACCATGTGACACATCATCACCGAGAGTGCCTACATCATCTGAGTTGATTATAAAAGGTAATGACAAAGGTACTAATCTTCCACCTCCACATGAGTATGATGAATGTCTTGTCAATTTAAGTGCACCATGCGGTGAGCTACCCACTACTTTGATCACACCAACTACTTTAGAGGACTACGTTGATGATTTGACTTTGCCATGTGATCAAACAATTTTGAGTGAACCCATTGAATTAACTATCGATGCAAAAGAATCAAGTGAATCAGGGAATAAATCAGATTTGGATCAAATATGTTTGAAAATAATTGTGCCAATGTTTAATCATTTTGATATGGCCTCTAATCTTGGTGATGGTTCGTCAATGTTGGGATGGTTTAATAATAAACATTGTCAATCTTTTGATATGAATAAGAGCTTCACTTATATGTGCAAACTGAGTTGCAATATTTTCATGCCTTTGAGTTCTTGTGATAATATATTGGCTTTACATTTCACGACTTTTGAAGGGTGCTCTTGTATAACTGTGTCACATGTGCACCGAATGAGGTCAGTAAAAACGGATGACATATACATATACAACGTGTACACCTTGTCTCTTTTGTTAGCCAGATTTCAGATTAAGCAACGCCGAGGACGGTTTTGTTTTCAAGAAGGGGAGGATGATGAGGACATGACTACCTTGGATACGACCAAAAATATTGCATACATGCATATTTGTCAGGTGATTTCTAGTGCAAACTATTCAATAATCTATTTATGTTATCCAGAACAAAAATACTTCACACACTTTTGTGTTTTGTCTAATTGCAGGTGTATGAGACATTTGTACAATCCACATATGAAGATAAGGCAAAAGGAGAAGTTTAGGTTCTGTTCAAAAAGTCCTCTCACGTCACTTTTGGGCCAAGAGAAGATAGAGTCCAAGTCTCTCACGTTCTGGATTCAGATTCGGACTGCACAGACATACCTGACTCAAAACGCCAACAACTTTTTCATACGGACTCCGAATTGGGTGATTCTTTTTTTTGTTGGAAAGTAGATTTCGTCCTCTTTCCAACCCAATTGGATTCACCTTTAAATTCGTCCGGATCGTTGAGATATGGACGAAACAATCTGACGCTGCAGCAGAATCCGAGTCAAACAACAAGTCAAAGGTGTTGCATCACCTCCACTTGGGCCCATGAGCCTTGTACGACCTAGGGTTGGTTTTAGGCTGCCTTGGGACGTCCTCCCACCTCCTTGGCCGCCACCCCTTGCTCCTATATAAGTAGATCCATCTAGTAGCTTTTTCCTGGGGATTTGTTTAGTTAAAAGTTAGCCATTGCAACTTCGTGTACTTCGTTTGTGTCCAACGACCAGACCAAGACCGCTTCCGGATCCCCACCTTTATCAATACTTCATCTATATTTGCAACATTCAGATTGCATTATCATATTCTTGCTTGTTCTTCGATTGCGTGCAGGAATAGACCTTCGTGGTCAGGTTGATCGTGCTCCGGCATGGTCAATAACCTCTCAGAGTTGGTTTAGCGATTGCCAAGGTGCAACGTCGTGCACGTTTGTAGTCGGATCGTCAAAGTCGTCTCCACCAAATCGATAGTTATCATCTCATCGAAAGATCGGGACACCCCGCCTCTATCATGGCAACTACAGTTGCGCGTACGTGCCAACTAGGTAAACATACATGACAACTATGATTCGTTGCTAGATGGCAACTGCAGTTGTTCGTACGTGGAACTAGGTAAACACACATGGCAACTGTGATTAACCATACATGGCAACTATGGTTGGACCACACATGGCAACTATGGTTGGACCACACGTGACAACTAGTTAATCACACACTTAGACATGGCAACTGCATTTGTCATCCCGGGTGACTAAAGTTGCCATCCCCCTAGGGTAACTAAAGTGTCATCCCACGGGTTCGCCGGGATGTGTGGGCAGATTTGCTTCGTGCCACACACGCAGGGTGAGGATGAGTAGTAGTTTGTTGGACGCGTGGCACAAAGTAGTTGCGCCCACACGTGTGGGCAGTTCTAATGTTCGCTCACACATGGCCCGTGTAGGCCGCCTCCTGCTTACGCCACACATGACGTGTGGGCGGATGTCTAATATGCCCACACGTATGGGCGTTATCAGCGTTTATCCGTCTCTCTCCATCAGTTCGGTTTTCTAAATAAATTGACTAGAGTATGAACTTAATATGGTATCAGAGACAAAAAAATTATAGTTTAAGACTCTACCAACGCAGTACGGTCTACATCTATTCCATGTTTAAGGACTAAAAAGACTACGCGTGAGCGAACTATGTGATGTTGCCATCTCATCGTAGCCTTCAGTCTCTTCATGGAGTATGTCCTGGGTACAGCAGACTCTGCATGGAGTATGTCCTGGGCAAAATGAGACATCCAGATTGTAGTGCCAACCATGTCTGTCGTAATTTTGAATTCACCAAGAGGCACCGACAACATCATTGAGTAATTAAAACAACTAACGATACCCATAATCATATACTCCCCCGTTCCAAAATATAAGATGGTTTAGGTTTTTCAATAGTCAAACACAGGCATGTTTGAGCGCTCAAGGAGATCTACCTCAACGGACGCCGGTACACGTGGTCCAACGAGCAGTCGCCCCCGACCCTCGTTCACCTAGACCGTGTCCTTTGCACGGCTGACTGGGAAGAGCTCCATGGGGAGTGCCATCTTCGCTGCCTCGCCTCCGTCGTGTCGGACCACGGTCCCTTGCTTCTCGACTGCGCCCCGATGCCACCCACCCACCGGCGATTCCACTTTGAGGAATTCTGGATCCGGTTGGATGGCTTCCAGGACATCGTCACAGCTGCCTGGCACTCCGTCCATGACCCGGACCCATTCAGGCGGCTCATGCTTCGCATGAAGGCCACGGCGCGCATGCTCACAAGCTGGAGTTCGAAGACAGTTGGCAACGTACGGCTCAAGCTGGCGATCTCCAGGGAGCTCCTCCTCCGGCTTGATGCAGCACAGGACCACCGCGCCCTATCCCCGCACGAGGATTGGCTGCGCCGGCAAATCAAGGCGTCATATCTTGGCCTCGCCTCCCTCGAGCGCACCATTGCCCGACAACGTGCCCGCCTCGTCACTCTCAAGGACGGTGATGCCAACACTTCGTTCTTTCATCGGCAATGCACGTATAGGCGCCAAAAGAACAGGATCCATAGCCTCCTTGTCGGTGAAAGCGTGGTCACCGACCCCGCGGAGATGGCCGCGGCTGCCTACGCCCACTTCGACGTGCTTTTGGGCACGGAGGCGCCCCGGGACTGCGCGCTCGACCTCACGGACCTCATCACCCCCGCCAATCTGGAGGACCTGGATGCCCCGTTCGACGCCGAGGAGATCTGGCAGGCGGTCAAACGGCTCCCCGCGTGCAAAGCCCCGGGCCCAGACGACTTCACGGCTGAATTCTTACGCGCATGCTGGCCCACCGTTCGGCAGGACTTCGTCGACGTCTTCTGTCAGCTCTACGCGCTGCGAGGCCGCGGCTTCAGCTGCCTCAACCAGGCGCTTCTCACCTTGCTGCCCAAGCGTGCCGACGCCCACGCCCTCGGCGACTTCAGGCCCATTAGCCTCATTCACTTGGTCGCCAAGATCTTCGCCAAAGTCCTGTCGCTGCGCCTCGCGCCCAAACTCAACACTCTTGTCAGCACAAGCCAGAACGCCTTCATCCCCGGACGCAGTCTGCATGACAATTTCATCCTCGTCCGGCAGTCGGCTCATCTGCTGCACCAGCTCGGCGCCCCACGCGCGCTCCTGAAGCTTGACCTGGCGCGCGCCTTCGACTCGGTCAGATGGCCATTCCTGTTCGATGCCCTTAGCCGATACGGCTTTGGTTCCAGGTTCCTCGACTGGCTTGCCATCCTCTTCTCTTCGGCAAGCACCAGAGTGCTTATTAACGGAGAGCCAGGCCCTGCTATCTGCACCGATGTGGGTTCCGCCAGGGCGACCCCCTTTCGGCCCAGCTCTTCGTACTCGCCGTCGACACACTTGGACGCCTTCTCCACCGCGCAACTGAGCTGGGTATCCTGCAACGCCTTCACCCTCGGCGACCGATGCCATCCGTCTCCCTCTATGCGGATGACATGATCCTCTTCTGCCACCCCACCCTAAGCGATGTCACTACCGTCAAGAGCATCCTGCAACTTTTTGGGCGCGCCTCAGGACTACGGGTCAACTTCGCCAAGAGCACGGCCACGCTGATCCGCGCCGGCGTGGACGAGGTCGCGCCTGTGGTCGATTCGCTCGGTTGCCCCATCGTCGAGCTGCCCATCACCTACCTGGGCATCCCCCTCACGCTACGCCGACCATCCGCAGCCCAGCTTCAGCTCGTCGTCGACAAAACAGCCGGCATGCTCCCATGCTGGAAGGCACACCTCATGAACAAGGCTGGGCGCCTCGCGTTTGTGAAATCCATCCTCAGCGCGATCCCCATCCACCAGCTGTTGGCTCTGCCCCCCCCCCCCCAAGAAGACCATCAAGGCACTCGAGAAGATCCAACGTGGCTTCCTCTGGGCCGGGCGCACGGAGGCAAATGACGGACACTGCCACGTCAACTGGCAGCGAGTTGCCCGCTCGATCCCTCTTGGTGGCCTTGGCGTCCGCGACCTCGCGCGCACCAGCCTTGCGCTGCGCACGCGGTGGCTATGGTTCAGCCGCACGGACACTACCAAGGCATGGGCAGGCCTCGACCTCCAATTCGATGCTGATGAGCGCGCGTTCTTCTTCGCCTCCACTACCATGCAGCTCGGAAGCGGCACAGACGCCCTCTTCTGGGAGGACCGATGGATCGGCGGGCGGTCCGTCCGCGAGATCGCCCCGCTCCTATACGCGTGCATCCCCAAACGCCGTCGCAAACTCCGGACTGTTGTGGATGGGTTGGCGGACAATCGTTGGGCGCGAGATATCCAGGGCACGGTTGGCATCCACGAGATCGGGCAATACCTCCAGCTTTGGCATAGGATCGCGGGCACGACCCTCTCTGCCGAGCCCGATCGCCTCATCTGGAGATGGAGCGCGAACGGCGTCTACTCGGCCAAGTCGGCCTACACGGCCACTTTCGCCGGCTCCACGACCTGCGCCGCCTGGAAGCTCACCTGGAAACACTGGGCACCGCCGCGCGTCCGCTTCTTCCACTGGCTCGCCCACCTCGACAGATGTTGGACCGCCGACAGGCTTGCTCGCCGTGGGCTGCAACACCCCGCACGATGCCCCCTATGCGACCAGGCGCCTGAAACCATGCACCATCTCATCCTCGCATGCCCCTTGGCCCGGCAAACCTGGCACGAGACGCTAAGCTGGCTGCGGATCCCGTGCACCCCACCTGACGACGAGCCTTCGCTTCTAGACTGGTGGCAATCGGCGCGACACTCCACCCCCGCGCCCATGCGCAAATGCCTCGGTACCGTGACCCTCCTCGTCCCATGGATGATATGGAAACACCGCAATGACTGCATCTTCAACGGAGCGCGCCCATCTGTGAACACCATCGTAGCGAAGATCAAGGAAGAAGCTGCCCTTTGGGCAAATGCGGGCGCGCTAGGGCTCAAAGCCATTACCCCCCAGACTTGGGATGTCCACTAGTCCGGTCTCTGTAATCAGCCTCCTAGGAGGAATGTAACCAAACTCTCCCTCTTTACAATGCAATGAAACGCACGCTCTCATGCGTTTTCTTGAAAAAAACAGTTTTTAGAAAAAATACTACTCCTTCCATTTCAAAATAAGTGTCTCACAGTTAGTACAAAGTTGACACTTATTTTGGGATGGAGGGAGTAATATCTACTATACCAAATTCATATCATTAGATTAGATTCATCATGAAAACTATGAAAACTATTAAATCGTTACAGCTTATATTTTGGAACATAGGGAGTACAGTACAAGATCTGATGCCTGTAGCAGGTGGAAGGGGTAGCTATCCAAATAGAGCTTCTAAAAAGGATTACAATCAAGACATATAGTTCCCGGCTGGCTAATTTAGTAAAATCCTGCACAATATAAACTGAACTATCACCGTTCAAATGTAATGCAAAGGCCTCCCACAGAAGAAAAAAAAATACAAAGTAAAAAAAAGTTAGCTGTCAGCATAGGCAGAATACGTTGATGGCTATATGGATAGTTAAACTTTTAAACATAAAACTTGCCAAACTGTGATTCCAAAACAGAAGTACACCATTGCACGCGGAACTGAAAGAGTAGGATGTTCCCGGTGATGTTCTTCCAGCTCCAATAGTCCATGACTCACAACAATCAATGTTAAACAACAGTCAGTTCCATATACCATATATAAAGACATAATATTGCAGTCAAGACTACAGCAGGTACATTTCCATCACAAGTCCAGCAAGATAACAGTAGTCACGGGGAGCCTGCTTAGTTCCATGAGATCAAGTACATTAGCAACCTCTAAATAGCTCAACTTGTCATATAGGCAACAAATCAGAGTCTACAGCTGAAATATAATTGCATCAAACACTACTTAGCTCCACGAAGAGACACATTAGCAACCATTACATAGGTCAATTATAAGCATATGTGCATCAAAGTTTACAATTCAAATAATGACCAGTTGACCTTGATAAGCATCTTAACAGCACCACAGGTAATTTCATCTTCCTCTGCACCGTTCACATGTGGAGTGAAATTAGTGGTTCGTGTAGCAGAGGCAGTTGCCACATCACTAGCCTGGATAGCAATCGTTAATAAAAGCATATCCTTCATCCCAACAGTTACAACACGGCGCCACAACTGGAGCATTCCAGTACCATCACAGATTACACCACCTGCTTTGCTATCATGAAGCACAAGGCGATCCTGAATCCTGGAGGTGCAAGCTGTGATTTCTCCATAGAAATCTCCTTTGAGAACCTTGATTTCAAGGGTAGCCTCCACTGCAAGTTTAACTACTGCAAATTTCACCTCTACAGTGCTCAGCCTGCTATCAAGGTCTTCACATCCAACATGACCATGTTCCTCCCCTCCCATTAATATGCCATCAATCGCACACAGTCCCTTGCTAAGTTCTTGGTCTCTCTTCCCTTGGTCATCCTTGATCTTAAGATCCACCTCAAAATATATACTATCTAGTAACACAAGTCCTCGAGTTGGTCCAGTCAAGATCAACGATTGATCCTATGAGAAAAGGTCACATAAAAGATTAGCAGTAACCTCATCTGGATAACGCAATGGAAGTAAAAACAAGCAGCGGATGAAAGTTGTTGTCATGCATGCAAGTATAAAACTGTTTTTAAAGATTTACTCTGACATCTGATTGTATGTGAGCATGTTCGGTTCTACTCTGCTCCATACCATATTCAAAGCATATTTTCTTATGATATCATGACCATTCCTTTTTTTATCTTACTAAGGGCTTTTTTGGTACAAAGGATATTCATACATGTTTGGGAGGATTTAAACCCTTAATATTTTTTCCTATGTGGGTTGTTTGACTTGTAGGATTGGATCACATAGGATATTTTCCTACCGATCCCTTTGCACTACAAACCACAAATTTCAAACAGATTCATGCCACAAAAATCCTGCCCTTTTTTCTATTCACGCTTTTTCGGAATCCTGCGGTTCAATAGGCCCTAAAATTTACAAGGAAATGGAGGGTTGCAACCTCTGTTCCACCATAACCATGCATTATTCTTATGCTTAAACATGTGTAACAACAAGAATACACTTAACTATCCTTGCGTATTATTATGAATACCAAGACATGATTATATGACGATCCAGCCATACAAAACAACAAGCATAAGCTTCATTAACAATACTTGCGTATTTTTATGAATACCAAGAGATTGCAACCTATAATCTGATGAGTGAGCCATACAATTTCCAACACCCTATAATTTATTTCCAGAGCAGAAATGTAAAAGAACTGACTAGTCAAGGGAAAAAAGCGGCCATCACCACACAATGAGAAATGACTTGTCGTAAGTATATGGTCTTCAAAGAAAAGCTGTACTACCTCTGAGTTGATGAGCTGGTAATCCTCTCTACGGCGACGGAACAGATAGACACACTTAAAATCAAGGTAATCTCTTGCAATCACGGTACCGTACACCTTTAACGGGAATCCCACATCCGAAGAGGCTATCTTCACTGAGAGGATGTTTACAGAGTCAGACACGTCGTACACCTGTCTTCCGAGTGAGTTGGTATATTTGGATGGTGTTTTGTGAGTGTATCGCATTGGAGCCAGAGGAGCTGCTCGCGGTAGAAAAAATCAAAACAGCACCGTTTATGTCAGTGTATCGCATTGGAGGGGCAATAATTATACAATGTGAAGACAAAACATGGATTACATGGAGGAATTGGATTTTGGACTTACACTCCTCGTCGATGTCAAATACGGAGAAGTCCGTGTTGAAGAATCGGGTGTAGCAGACTTTCCCCGTCTTGGGATCGTACTCGCGGATCCTGTTGATGACGGCCTGATGCGCTGCCTTTCTCCGCCTGCATTCCTCCATCTTCCGCGCATGCTCCGCCGACTTCTCCTCAGCCTCCCGCTGCCGCCTCTCCGCCGCCGCCGCTTCGGCCACGACCTCCGCCTCGTCGTAGAAGAAAGGCTCTAGGAAGCCACTCTCGTCTACTGCCTCCTCCAACCTTAGGTTGCCATCCGCTATGAGCACGCCGTCCGCCATGAGAACGCCGCCGAGGCCGAGGAAACCCTATCGCGGCTTCTTTTCAGAGAGAGGGGGAGTGGGGGGGTGGGGAGAAGGGGAGGAAAGGCCGGAAGTCATCGCGGTGCTTTGGATCCGGGCCTTTGGAACGCTGCATCGCACCCCTCGGACTGGCAGGCTGCCACGTGTCGGTCCTCTATATTATTCCTAGGCTAATTTTTTTTCTTCTAAATTTTAAATAAGCAGTTAAAATCAAGTCTCAACATTCATGCAGGAGGATATTATACTACTTCCTCTGTCCCAAAATAAGTGTCTCAACTTTGTACTAGCTCTAGTACAAATTTGTACTAAGCTCAAGACACTTTTTTAGGAGGGAGGGAGTATTATAAAGGATGCTTGAGTACCTGTCTCTTGGGGCTAGAGTGCCTCCCATCATCTGTTCCGGTTGACGTGCTCGGGCTCTCTATCGGCTACCCAAACAGTGCTCCCAAATTAATCATTAGGCCTGACATTTTTGCTGTGAGCAAACTAAGTCGGTTTCTTTCAAATAGGGAAATGTTCGTTGGCAATGCTTTTGACAGAGTAATGTGTTATTTAAGAGGCACTAAGAGTTATAGAATGAATCATACCGGATGTACTAAATTGTTACAATGAATCAAACTGGATCTGATGCTGATCAGATTAATGCCACAACTATGTATGTTCTACCTTTGGTTGTGGCATTGTTTCCTAGAAATTTTGTAAGCGGACCAACTTAACAAGGATAACAATGGAAGCAAAACTCGCAGTGTTAGACACAACCACTATAAAAGTAGAATGGTTTAGTGGGCTCTTGATGGCCCTGGTGGTGGTTTAAAAAATTAATATCATAAATTCTGATGAACATTGTTAATCAAATTGTTATTATCTAGGTAAAAAGTTTCAAGTACAATATATAATCATCAAGACATGTGAAAAAGGAGATTGAAATTTGTCAGACAAATGAGAAACTTCGGGGCTATCGCGTTGCATTATATCCAAACATCTAAAGATTTGGGAAATTCTTCATAACGGATTTATCACGAAATATGATAGACAATGCATCAAGGGAGATGGATACGAGGCCTACTGCATAGTTATCTATTACTGGTGAATCATTCTATGTTACCAAAGATACCCTGAAGTAAAAGTGGTGAGACAAGCTATTGGTTAACTGAGAGGTGAGTATTTCTTTTTATAAAGATCCACTCCGCTAAGATGCAACTCTTTCCTAATCTATATAGCAGGTTGATTTTTATCATAATGTGTTTGAATCGAAGGTATTGTTCTAATCCCGAGCTCATGTGAACTCGAGTGAACAGTAAAATCACAAAAGGTAGTAAAAATATATATAACTATTTTTTCTATGAAACATTGACAAATGTTTTCATAGCCTGCAAAATTTCATCATGAAATGACATTTGTGGAAAATGTGGCCAAAAAAATCGATGCTCCAAAATGCGTTTGAAAATAACATTTTGGAGCATCGATTTTGTTTTTTGCCACGATTTTCACGAATGTCGTATGGTGATAAAATTTTGCAAGCTAACAAACATTTTGTCAATGTTTCACACAACAAAATTTAAGAATTTTTTGAATTTTGTTTCAAATTTTTTATTTTACTGTTCACCTGAGCTCGCGTGAACTCGGGATTAGAACAACTGCTTCCGTTTTGAGTGGCTTACTTATGCAAAGATTATGTGTCTGATTGTTAAAATTTACAGTCTATGAGAGTTGGATGCTCTCTAATAAATTCATGAAGAGGCCCCGGAGTATGACATATAAGCTCCACCCACGAGAAATCCTTTCCACAGCCTAGTATTGTCCAGGGCTTCGCGAGAAACTTATTTATATGGAACTTACAGTTCAAGGCATAGTTCATCATTCAAGTTGTATATAAGTGCAGCATGGAGTCCAAGGTGAAAGGTCAACTTAAGAGTCATCATCAAACATTCTGGTATATAAACAATATTTTGGAACCATACATAGATTTTGTATGGGGAGCTCCTATGTGTTGCTTATTGCGGCAGATTATCGCAGAAACACACAGGCGGTCCGACTGGGTCAGCCCACTCGTGCACGAGCGAAGCGAGCGGTCGTATGAAGGGATCGAGCATTGTAGGCTTGTAGCGAATCACAGATGGACTTACCGTAGCAGATCTAACCGGCTACTGTAACGAACTGGCTGAGTCATTGTAGCGAACCCACCAAGGATATTGTAGGCTTTTTGCCCAGACCCAGGGGAACGGGATGAGGATGGATGCCTGCCATATGGGGAGAAGCTTAGATGGGCTAGATCCCGCAAGAACTGCGCGAATGCACCCCCCAAATAGCAGCAATGGGGGACGGCAGGACGCCAGGAGAGAGGAGGAATGGGAGGATGAAGAAGAGGATGTAGAGAAGGGTGAGGAGGTAACATCACCAATGAAAAACAAGCAAGGGATGGTCAGGAACGCCGTGTATCGGTTCAATGCCCGGGGAGGATCTGCTGGCCGCGCTGGTCCCGGGAGGGGCTACGACAGAGCTAGAGGCAGAGGCCAGGAAAAGGTGTGCCGGCGAGTGGAGTTGGGGCCTGATGGTCGCACCAACGCGTCAAACCAGCTTATGATCTTGGATCAGGATACTTGGAACAAAAAGAGATCCATGGAGGGCGATGAGCCAAGTACATCCAAGGAAGATAGTAGGGACTCAAAAAAGAAGAAACATGTCGAAGGAGAAATCACTAGTGAGCAGGCGGTGGCTGATGCACAGCCCCGCCGGGAGAAATGAATTGCATAACATGGAACTGTCGCGGGCTTGGGAACCCGGAGACAGTTCGTGAACTTCACCATTTGGTGAGGGTTGAAGCGCCCACCTTAGTCTTCTTATCAGAGATGAAGATTGAGGGAAATAAGGTAGCGGATATGAGAGCAAGACTTGGTTTCGAAGGATGTATTCCTGTCAGCGGTAATGGGCTGAGCGGAGGACTTGCCCTTTTCTGGTCTAGAGAGGTGGATGTAAAGCTCAACAACCTATCTAACCAACATATAGATGTTATGGTAAGGAATGTGGGTAGCAACCACAAAGAGTGGCGTTTCACAGGCTTCTATGCTAAAGCAAAGAGGAGTGAAAGGAGTGAGAGTTGGACACTTTTGAAGTGGTTACGGTGTCAAAGTGACGTCCCATGGCTGTGTGGCGGGGACTTTAATGAGATCACGGACAATATGGAATATTTTGGGGCTAATGAAAGAGCGGAATGGAAAATGCAAGGTTTTCGTGAGACCATCGATGAATGCAAGTTCCAGGACCTGGGTTTTACCGGGATCCCGTATACATGGGATAATCGTCAGGAAGGCGCTGCAAACGTAAAGGTGCGCTTGGACAGATACTTGGCCGATCCGGCCTTCATCTATGAGTATGGAGATACCGGGGTGAGGCACGTACCATCACCACAGTCGGATCACTGTATGTTAGTCATTAAGATCAAGAAGCTGGTGGAGTGGGAGGACAGCGGACCTCGCCGTTTTGTTTACGAGGAAGCATGGAGACGGGAAGAGTCTTATGAGCCCACAGTGGTGGCTGCATGGGAGAAGAATAAAGGAGCTCTTACACTTGAGGACCTCAACTCCTCGTTATATGACATGCAGGTCCACCTAACCGATCGGAAACAAAAGAAGTTTGGGGATATAAAGCGTAAATTGAAGAAAGTGAGAAAGGAGTTTGAGAGGGAGAAGGCGAACTCGCTGTACCGCGACTCGTCCAGGAGGGAGAAGGAGCTGGCCAGGCAGCTGAATGATCTGCTGTTAAAGGAGGAAATCATGGCGAGAGCGAGGTCGAGAGCTGACTGGCTTAAGGCAGGCGACAGAAATACCGGGTTCTTCCACGCTCAAGCATCAAGAATGAAGCATCAAAATAAAATCCTTGTGCTTGAGAAGTCGGATGGAACGATCGTTGACAGTAGGGATGAAGTGAGAGCCGAGGTACAAAGTTTTTACACACAGCTATACACAGCTCAAGATGAATTGGTCATGGATGAAGTGTTGCACCATGTACCAAGTATGGTGACTGATGAGATGAATGACCGGCTGAATAGGCCCTTTTGTGCGGATGAGGTAGAGAAAGCATTGTTCGCCATGGCACCGGTGAAGGTGCCGGGAGCAGACGGATTCCACGCGGGATTCTATCAGCACCACTGGTCACTCATAAAGGAGGATGTAACCCGATCTGGTCTAAATTTTTTGAACGGCGGGCACATGCCGGAAGTTGTTAACAAAACTGTAATAGTGCTCATACCAAAGGTTAAAAATCCGAGGAATATTACACAGTATAGACCAATCTCCCTCTGTAATGTTATTTACAAAATCTGCTCCAAAGTTTTGGCTAACAGGTTGAGGGAGATTCTAGATGAGATCATCGCGGAGGAGCAAAGCGCTTTTGTTCCCGGACGATTGATTACAGACAACGCCATCACGGCTTATGAGTGTATCCACGCTATGAAAAGGAAGAGAACTAAACAAGGGTGGTGTGCAGTCAAGTTGGATATGATGAAGGCGTACGATCGTGTGGAGTGGTTGTATCTCCAAGGAATCATGTTGCAGCTGGGTTTTTCAGAGGAATGGGTATCGCTAGTTATGAGATGTGTCAACTCTGTTACCTTTCAGGTGAAGATGAATGGAGAACTGTTGCCTTCTTTTCGCCCCTCCAAAGGTATACGGCAAGGTGACCCCGTCTCCCCGTACTTGTTCCTACTATGCGGGGAAGGGCTCTCCTGTTTGTTAAAGAACTATGATGCTGGGCGGGTTGATCGAGGTATACGACCGGGTTTGAGAGCCCCTTGGATCTCGCATCTCTTATTCGCGGATGACTGTCTAGTTTTCATGAAGGCGGACTCAAGGAGTGCACAAAGGTTGAATGAAATTCTTCAAGCATATCAACTGGGTTCGGGGCAGTGTGTAAACCAGGCCAAGTGCTCGGTTTTTTTCAGCCCAAATACAAGGGCGTCGGTGAAGGCAGGGGTTAGGAGCAACCTGCAGATCTACAGAGAGACTCTTTTGGAGAAGTACCTGGGCTTGCCCACGGCAGCGGGCCGGATAACAGAAGAGAGTTTTGTACATGTGAAAGAGCAAGCAAGGTCCAGGGTGCAAGGATATTGCAAAAGGCTAATGTCAATTGCGGCTAGGATGGTTCTTCTCAAAGCGGTGATTCAAGCCCTACCGGCCTATTCTATGAGCTGTTTTAAGCTCAATAACGGCTTGTGCGAAAAAGTCACGGCAGTGATGTCAAAGTTTTGGTGGGATGAATCTCTTGATAAGAGAAGAATGCACTGGCAATCGTGGGAGAAGATGGCTATCTCAAAATTCAAGGGAGGTTTGGGATTCCGGGATTTGGAGTTGTTCAATGATGCAATGCTAGCCAAACAAGCGTGGCGGCTGTTGGAGAGACCAGCCAGCCTATGCGCGCGTGTTCTCAAGGGTAGATATTACCCGGATGGAGATTTCTTGCAGGCAGGATGCCCTGCTAGTGCCTCTACTACGTGGAAGGCCATAATCACCGGTAGGGAGGTGCTCAAGAGGGGTTTAATCCGTAGAATCGGCGATGGAACTACTACGGAGGTATGGCATGATAACTGGATACAAGGGAGTAATACTTTCAAACCGGTGTGTAACATGGGAAGTGACCCCATTCACCTTGTGTCTGAGTTGATGACGGATGATGGTGACTGGAATGAGGAAATTATCGAGAGAACCTTCATTGCCCCGGATGCACAGGCCATCCTTAACATGCCAAGGCCAAGGGTCGTTGTACCTGATTTTTGGGCATGGGGCCATGAGAGGTCCGGGGTTTTCACGGTTCGATCCGCGTACAGGATGCTGTTGGAGTCCCGCGAAAATGACTTGAACCAGGTTGGCAGCTCTTCCCAGGGGGAGGAGGTGTGGAAATCACTATGGCGTCTAAAGGTACATCCCAAGATACGAATTTTCTGGTGGCGGGTCCTTAAAGGATTCCTGCCGGCGAAGGAAGAGTTATGCCGTTGAAAGAACATGCGGTACCCCCATGTTTGGTTTTGGTAATTGATGACAATCTCTATGGACTAATGGTTGCCTTGAGTTATATTTGAAGGATTTGTCCATAGGCATTTCTTGAAGTCCATGTGTTGGTTTCAAGGAGTTTATGTGGTGACCAAGGTGTTATTAAGGAATTATCCAAAGATTGGTCATGTGAGAGTAGAGCTTATTGCAAGCATGTCTTGAAGAAGAAGATTGTGTGATCATTCATGTTTACCTTCAAGACATCATCCAAATGAAGAGAGTTGGAAAGAGTCAAGGTTGATCAAGACTAAGTCAAGAGTGAATCAAGTTGATCAACACACAAAGCGCACAAGATGTACCGAGAGGGATCAAGCGATCCCATGGTGTGGTAAGCATTGTCGATTACGCTTTGTGTACTAACCCATGATCTTCGTGAGAGTTCTTTGTGGGGTTAGGTTGCGGTGTGCAAGTTCAAGTGAAGCATCATGAAGAGATCAAATGCTTGAAGCTTGCTGTCCATTGTGGTGACAATGGACTTGTGAAGATGTTGCGGTGTGCAAGTTCAAGTGAAGCATCATGGAGAGATCAAATGCTTGAAGCTTGCCGTCCATTGTGGTGACAATGGACTTGTGAAGATGTGCGGAAGAGTGGCTCACCCATAGTGGAGTATGGGGGAGCAATCAACTAGTCTTCATCGAGCCAACACAACCATGAAAGGTGGTCCAACTTGAGGGAGTCAAGATCGTCATCATCTAGCTCAAGTGGACCATGTGCAAGGCAAAGGTTTGCTCTGGATAGGTTTTCTATTTTACCGGTCTCATGATGGTAGTTGGGAGACCGGATTATAGGATCGATTGCCGTACTATCAAGGGGGGCTCTCGATGAGTAGCTTGATCGTATCGTTCATAGAGAGCTCAAACCATTGCATCCTTGCATCATCTTTGTTGGTTCTTGTTTGGTTCTTCTCTTTGTGAGTTTTGGAGCTTATGGTCATCTTGATGACAAGCTCGAGTTCATCGAAAACGGAGTTCACTCGCATCTTCTATGATGTTTTCGATGTTGGAGGTTATGCCGGTTCTTCTCGGTTGGAGGTTTCACTCCTCTATTTGTTGGCATACCTCCCCTGCCTCTTCTTACTATAACCAGTCGCTGTTTTGATGCTACTCGTCTTTCTCAATCCGACAAGCTTGAGTTTGCTCAATTCGGAGCTCATATGCAGAAGTTATGGCAGTTTTGGTTTCCTAGCGGTAGTACCGCGGCCAGAGCGGCAGTACCGCTTATCGCCCCAAGCGGTAGTACCGCTGTCCAAAGCGGTAGTACCGCCTATGGCCATAAGCGGTAGTACGGCTACGGTTCCGCGCTGGTACCGCCTCGATTTTGGGTCTTGCATTTTTCGTGTCGAGTTTTGCAGTAGTTGCACGACAGTAAGGCACGACAGTTCCGCCTATAAGCGGTAGTACCGCCCCGATGGGCGGTAGTACCGCCTGTAAGCGGTAGTACCGCTCCGGTCGGGCGGTAGTACCGCTATTGCATTTTTGGTCCCGTGTTCTGCTCCTCCAGCAGTAGTACCGCTGGGGTGCGCGGTAGTACCGCTTATAAGCGGTACTACCGCCCCAAGGTTCATGTTTGGTTGCTCCTTTTCCCTGCTTCTTCCGCCAGAGCGGTAGTACCGCTCGTGGAGCGGTAGTACCGCTCGTATGCGGGCTGAGCACATAACGGTTGGATTTTTCCTCTTATAGAAAAGGGGGTCTTCTTCCCCAATGAACCTTATCCTTTGAGCTCGTGTTCTTCCCCCATTGTTGACCTTCTTCGAGCTTGCTAACTCTCAATCCCTCCATGGATTCTTGCTAGTTTTTGAGGGAAAAGAGAGAGGAGATCTAGATCCACATTTCCACCAATCACTTTCTCCTCTATGTGAGGGGAACCCATTGGATCTAGATCTTGGAGTTCTTGGTGTTCTCCTTCTTGTTCTTCCTCTCATTTTCCTCCCTAGCATTAGTTGCTTCGGTGGGATTTGAGAAAGAAGGACTTGGGCACTCCGTGTGCCCTTGCCATTGCATTTGGTGCATCGGTTTGAGTTCTCCACGGTGATACGTGGAAGTTACAAGTTGAGAAGCTTATTACTCTTGGGTGCGTGGTACCCTTGAGCTTGTTCCTCTTGGGTGCTTGGGCGCCCTAGACGGTTGGTGGTGTTCGGAGCTCAATCATTGTGGTGTAAAGCTCCGGGCAAGCGTCGGGGTCTCCAATTAGGTTGTGGAGATCGCCCCGAGCAATTTGACGGGTACCGGTGACCGCCCCCAAGGGTTGCCAAAGTGTACGGGTTCGGTGATCGCCCCCAAGGGTTGCCATTTGTACGGGTTCGGTGACCGCCCTCAAGGGTCCCTTAGTGGAATCACGGCATCTTGCATTGTGCGAGGGCGTGAGGAGATTACGGTGGCCCTAGTGGCTTCTTGGGGAGCATTGTGCCTCCACACCGCTCCAAACGGAGATTAGCATCCGCAAGGGTGTGAACTTCGGGATACATCATCGTCTCCGCGTGCCTCGGTTATCTCTTACCCGAACCCTTACTTATGCACTTTACTTTGTGATAGCCATATTGTTTCTTGTCATACATCTTGCTATCACTTAGTTGTTCATCTTGCTTAGCATAAGTTGTTGGTGCACATAGGTGAGCCTAGTTGTTGTAGGTTTTGTGCTTGTCAAATTAACCGCTAGGTTTATTCCGCATTTGTTCAAGCCTAAACCGTAATTATTTTAAAACGCCTATTCACCCCCCCTCTAGGCGACATCCACGATCTTTCAGCCGTCGACACGTAGGGGAAGATCTTACGTGCCCAATGTGCGGCAACCAGGAGGAGTCGCTGTTTCATTCTCTAGTGACATGTGATCATGCGAAGTTATTCTGGAGAGAGGCAGAAGATTTCTTCGAGTTTAAGGTGCCAAGGCTACACCCAGCCACGTGGTTGAGGGACTTGGTTGATCCCAGCTTTATTGGGAGAGACCGGGCGGCCATCATTATCTCAGTCATGTGGACAATATGGACAAGTAGAAACAAATACACTCATGAGGAGGTCACGTATCAGCCTGGGAGATCGATGGTCCTAGTAAAAGAACTCATCCAAGCCTTGTACATCCCGCCTGATGCTGTCGATGGGAGAAGTCACGCAAAGGAGAAATGGCAGCCACCGGAAGAAGGATGGTGCAAAATTAACACGGACGCTGCGGTGGACGTGAATGGGGGTTCTTCAGCGGTCGGTTTGGTGGCTAGGGGCCATGGCGGAGAGCTTATGCTAGCCAGGGGCCGCAAGCTGGCCAGGGTGACTGAACCGTACTGCGCAGAACTGCTAGCTGTCAGAGATGCTGTGTGTCTGGCTATGGAGAAGGGCTGGACGCGGGTGACCGTCGAAACGGACTGCAAAACAATCATAGATGAGTACATGACGACGGAGTGCAGGTCGATAGGAAGCCCGATCATCAGCGAGATCAAATCCTATCTCCAACATTTTCAGGGGCTACGACTCAGTTTTGCTAGAAGGGAGGCCAACGAGGTGGCTCACTGGTGCGCCAGAGAGAGCCTGGCTAATACTTCGGCTGTAATTTCTTTTGATGTTTTCCCTGCTTCATTGATTGCCCTAGTGCAATCGGATGTAAACCGTCTTAATAATGAATAAAGGCATATGAGGGCGGTTCTCAAAAAACCAAGGATACTGTAGCGAACACTTAAAAAAATCAAACATTTCCCAAAAACCAAACAATTTTAATTTGCCAACTTTTTAAAAGATCGCAAATTTGAAACCCTGGACAATACTAGGCTGTGGAAAATCAAAATCAAAATGTACAAATAAGTTAATAAGGACAATACTAGCCTAGTATTTCAAATTTGCAATCTTTAAAAAAACGTTTTCAGATTTTGATTTTTTTTAAACATGAACCTTTTTTCATTTTCATGATTTTTTCGAATTATTAACTTTATTGAAATTTTCAAATTTTGAAAAAAAAGATAAGGAAAAGAAAAAAAACTGGTTTAGAAACCTCCTAGAAGGTTCCCAAAACTAGTAAAAACGGCTTGGAACATCCTAGAAGGTCCCCAAAACCAGGATCAGTGAAATGTTAACGGGTCGGCCCAACTAATCGCTCGCTCACCAACTCCTATTCAAAAGGTCGACCCTTTTGACGCAAAATGTGTCATATAGGGTTTTCCAATTTTATGTGCCTATGGGATGGGGATTGTAGGGAATTATCGGGCCAACCACATTAATAATTTTAATAGTTCTTAGGAAAATCCTAGAGGCTCATAGGACTCATTAATGAATGACAAAGGGAGTTTAGCCATCTCACTACAGTGTGTGTTCCCTGTTCCGGGGCGGGAGGGGGGGGGGGGTAGTTCCTCCCCACACCCCACTAAGAGCATAAGTAGATGATATCATACACGCTCGCCCCTACTCCTCTACTAGCCTTGCCTTGCACGTTCCCATGTTTTGTGAACAAGCCGGCCGAGCTAGGACATGCCAAGTGTACGCCTTGTCTTCTATTTCAATGCATGACAAAAGTTGAAACATTTTTCAACATTGGTAGATGAATTCGAAACGGCTTCCACTGTTCCTCTCCTCCAACGTTTTAATTTCAGAAACAATACAATTCGGAGCTCAGCAGAATATGTGAACATTGAGAAATTTTGCATACTCCAAAAACTCTTGTGAATTTAAGCCTTCATAATTCACTTATTTTCAATGAGTTTTAACCTAATTTAAATTTATTTGGAAATTAGTTTGAAACTAGCTTAAAATTTGGGGTTATAAATATTTTGTATCCCACTGAAATATGTGAAATTTCATTGAAATTCCGTTAACATTTTTTACCATGCCTCTCCTTGTAGTGGATTCTCTTTGCTCAGGTCTACAAGAGGGCGCTCCTCTGCATACATGCAACATTACCTCCCGGTTCCATACCTTTGGGCTGCCTATTGTCTTTCCCATTCTTCTTTCCACCGTGCACCATGAAGTCGAACAATAGGCCTTCGTAATCCCGTCTCTTGTGAACCTAGTGAGGGGCAATTAGGTTTTTGGGAAACGTTCTCCTGTGACTACGAACTTCTTCTCCAATGTGGTTGTGCACGACTACTTCCCCGACGCCGACGGCCTCCTCGACAACATAGCATTTGATCCTACTGCGAATGCATCTTCTTCCACTGGACGCGCATGCTCTTATCCCTTATGTTAGGGATTATATACAAATAATTGATAGGAGTACTTGCAATCGACATAGACTAGTTGTTTTTATCTTATCTATTCAATTGCATGTTTACTTTGATTAATATTTTCTCTGGTAAAATAATCATGTCTACTATGTTCATCGTGTTTTATCTAGTGTTTTGGGGATTAAATTTATTGGAAGATTGCTCATATGCAATGTACTTTCTCTGGTTAAATGATCATGTCTATGATGTTCATCATGTTTTATCAACTATTTTTCGGACTGCATTTATTGAAAAAGTACTCGTATGTTCAACAAGCTACTGGTGTTAAAAAAAAGGAGGCATCTAAGTCATTTAAAGCCTCAGTATACAAATGGTGCTGCTAGCTAAAATAATTTACAATCAACGGGAGACACCAAACTATGTGTTTTCCCTTTTTTTTATGAGCAACCGCAGGGGTGCTGCCTTTTCATTAAGTGGGAAACATGTACAAGTGCCATGTTTTAAAAGACCTACGGACATGCGAGAATCCAAAAAAAAAAAACTAATGGCACAGAAGCCACATGTCAACTTACTCATAATTATGGTGTACTCTTGGATGGTCCTTTTTGCATATTATATCCCCGTGTGCAATGTGCGCCACCTCGATAAATGTCATTCTGATGCCACTTAAAATGTGCCAGTTCCTTTCCTTCCACACATTCCACATGATGCAGATGAGGGATGCAATCGCATGTCCCTTTTTCTTGCACAATATGAAGTAAACTATAACGTTGAAACGCAATGCAAAGGCCTCCACACACAACAATAAATTAATACACCGGAAAACAAGATAGCAAAGAACTTTAGCTATCAACATATGCAGAATACGTTGACAGTAGCTATATTGATATTTATAAAGGAAAAACTAAACTTTACACACAAAATTGTATATATTGTGCTCCGAAAACAGAAGTATAGCATTGCGCAAGGGCACTAACACAAATAACTGAGTGCATAGTTTTCAGTTATGTTCTCCATCCAGATCCAATAGCCCACGACTCTCAAACAGTTAGTATTGACAAAAAACAGCAAGATTGATCTTATAAATACATAAGTTGCGTACCATGTATAAAGACAGAATATTGCCCAGTCAAGTCTACAACAGGTACATTACCATCACAAATCGAACAAGATAACAGTAGTCACGGGGCACCAACTTAGTTCCATGAGAATGTACATTAGCAACCTCTACACTGTAAATTTACCACTGGCCAGAGTCTACTACTCAAATAACATCTCTCGCACACACTACTTAGCTCCAAGAGGAGACACAGTAGTGACCATTATGATATAGCTCGATTAAGTAGAGGCACATCAAAGTTTACAACGAAATAATCAATGACCAGTTGACCTTGATGAGCAACTTAACAGCACCAACAGTAATTTCCCCTTCCGTTGAACCATTGACTTCTGGAGTAAAAACAAGAGTCCGTGTGGCCGAGGCAGTTGCAACATCACAAGCCTGTGCAGCAAGCATTAACAAAAGCGTCTCCTCTAAGCCAACAGTTACAACACGGCGCCACAACTGGAGTATTCCACTACCATCACAGATAACACCACCAGCTTTGTTATCATGGAGCACAAGACGGTCCTGAATGCTGGAGGTGCAAGCTGTGATTTCTCCACAGAAATCTCCATCGAGAACCTTGATTTCAAGGGTAGCCTCCACTGCATATTTAACTACTGCAAATTTCACCTCCAGGCTGCTCAGCCTGCTATCAAGGTCGGCACATCCAACATGACTATGTTCCCTCGCTCCCCTTAATATGCCATCTATTGTACACAGTCCCTTGCTAAGTTTTTCGTCTTTCTTCCTGTGGTGTCCCGGTCTGGAGATCTAGGGGTCAGAGGATAGCTTGGAGAAGGGGATGAGATATCAGACGAAAAGGGATGAGATTATCAGCAGAAAAGGGATGAGAAAGGTTCACAGGATTCAATTACAACACAACCCGAGCACCACTCCTCATCTCCTAGTTATACCACTCTACACTTACAGGTGGGACACACCCACGCGACGGCTTACAGTAACTATTCATCGTCCACGTCATCGTCGTTCGCCGGTCCACTCGTCAGGGAGTCTGGAGCCGGCGACTCGCTGTCCGCCGAATTGGAGGAAGGCGTGACATTGCCCCCCGCTTGAGCTTGCTCATCGTCCCACAGAAGAGCTTCAGGAAATCTGCTTTTGACGACGTAGTAATCCTCCCAGGTAGCACACTCTGGAGGAACATGTGCCCATTGAATGAGAACTTGAGGTGCTGCTGCATTGCCCTTGCGTACCATCCGACGATCAAGGATTGCAACAGGTACCGGTGCTACTGTTGTCAAATCCGGCACGGCAGGAATATCCGTATACACAGGAGTGTAGTTTGGAGTAAATGGCTTCAATTGGGACACATGAAAGACTGGGTGTACTTGAGCTGAAACGGGTAATTGTAGTCTGTATGCGACAGCACCAATGCGCTCCAGAACAGTATAGGGACCGAAATACTTGTAGGATAATTTGGGATATGGACGATTGACCACCGTTTGTTGGGCATAAGGTTGGAGTTTCAGCAAAACTTGATCACCAGGTTGAAACTGACGTTCAGTCCTGTTCTTGTCAGCATAGCTCTTCATGCGTTGCTGGGCTCGTATCAGCTGAGCACGCAAAAGTTCAGTCTGTGCCTTATAGTCGATAACAACACTAGCAGCTGGCGAGTCATTGGACACGGTAAGGTTAGGCATTCCTCCAAAATTTGGGGCGATGTGATACAAAGCTTGGAATGGTGAGCATTGAAGAGCAGTATGAAAACTGGAATTGTACCAGAACTCTGCCATGGATAGCCAACGACGCCAATGACGAGGATTGTCTTGTACAGCACAACGAAGATACTGCTCCAAACATTGATTTACTCGTTCGCTCAATACCCATGGATTGCAGGAGGTTTCTCCAAAACTTACTAGTGAAGATCTTATCACGATCAGAGATAATGGTTTTGGGAATACCATGTAGTTTCACCACATTATCCAGGAAAACTTTGGCCACTGAAGTTGCTGTGAAAGGATGATGCAAGGGCAGAAAGTGAGCATACTTTGTTAAGCGGTCAACGACCACCAATATTGAATTTGCACCCTCTGAATTAGGAAGACCCTCGATGAAATCCATTGTCAATTCAGTCCAAGGACTGTCAGGGGGTGGCAAGGGTTGCAGAAGGCCAGCTGGTTTTGTATTAGTGTGTTTTGCTTGTTGACACACTATACATTGATGGATATAATTTTCCACAGCAACCTTAAGACCTGGCCAATAATACAGCTGCTTCAATCTGTGGTATGTGGCCTGAATACCTGAATGGCCTCCCACTGCAGTATCATGGTGAGCTGCTATCAGCTTAGTTTGTAGGGCAAGATTTGCACCAATATACATTCTGCCTTTGTAAGTAATGAGGCCTTTCTTCAATGCATAACCTTTTGCATTAGGTGATTGAATTGCCAGCTCTTGTAATAACTGAGTGGCCACTGTGTCAGTGACATAGGAATTGGAAACCTCCTGGACCCAATCAGGTTGCAAGGTGGAAATGGCATGTGCTTCCAGTAAATGGCCCACTCGAGACAAGGAATCAGCAGCACCATTATCACTGCCCTTTCTGTACTTAATCTGAAACTGTAAACCCACGAGCTTGGCCATTGCCTTGCGTTGCAAATCAGTAGTCAAAATTTGATCCTCTAGGTTGCAGAGGCTCTTATGATCGGTGACTATCTGAAATGGGCCGCGCTGTAAATAAGGACGCCACTTATCCACAGCCATAATCACAGCAAGGAATTCTTTTTCATAGATGGACATTTTACAGTTAAGTATCCCAAGAGCCTTGTTCATGTATGCAATTGGATGCCCTTTCTGCATTAACACTGCCCCCACTCCAGTGTCACAAGCGTCAGTTTCCACGGTGAAGGGCTCGGAAAAAATTGGGCAAAGCCAGGACAGGTGCCTGTGCCATAGCTTGTTTCAGAGCAAGAAATGCTTGTGTTGCTTGTTCATTCTAGTAGAAACCCTTTTCGGTCAGAAGTTGGGACAGTGGTTTAGCAATCAGACTATAATGTTTAACAAATTTACGGTAATAACCTGTTAGGCCAAGGAATCCTCGTAGTTCAGTTGTTGTCTTAGGAATTGGCCACTGTTCCATCACCACTGTTTTCTCGGGATCGGTTGCAACACCGGAATCAGAGATAATATGGCCAAGATACTGAATACTGTTCTGCCCAAAAGAACACTTGGATAACTTAGCAAAGAATTGAGCCTGACGAAGTGTTTCGAATACCAGACGCAGATGCTCTAAATGCTCTGCCCAAGATGAACTGTAGACCAAGATATCGTCCAGGAAGACTATCACAAACTTGCGGAGGTATTTAGCAAAGATGAGATTCATAATGCACTGAAATGTGGCTGGCGCATTCGTTAATCCAAATGGCATCACTCGGAATTGAAAGTGGCCGTGATGCGTTTTAAAGGCTGTCTTTTCTTCATCCTCTGGCCTCATGCGAATTTGATGGTATCCTGCGCGCAAATCTAACTTGGAGAAAAATTTAGTGCCAGCCAATTCGTCCAGCAACTCATCAACGACCGGTAGGGGAAACTTGTTCTTCAAAGTTATGGAATTCAAGCGACGATAATCAACACAAAATCGCCAAGTGCCGTCCTTCTTTTTAACTAACAGCACCGGAGACGCGAACGGACTCATGCTTGTCTGAATCACCCCTCTGTCAAGCATTTCCGAGACCTGACGTTCGATCTCGTCCTTTTGCAATGGAGAGTACCGGTAGGGGCGACTGTTTGTTGGATGAGCTCCTGGTTCTAATGAGATCGAATGATCCAAAGCACGATGTGGTGGCAAAGTAGTGGGCTGATCAAAAACATCATGATATTCCTCGAGTAAAGACTGCATATCTGATTGCACTATGTTGGGTACAGATTTTGTTGTTTGCTGTATAGGATCAATCATAGCCATGGCCCAGACCTCATTCCCAGAAATCCACTTATTTAGCTGTTCCACAGACATTTCCTGGAGTGACTCTTGTGGTTTAGAAAGGACACCCTGCAGTGTAATAGATTTTCCCAGATAATCGAATGTTAATGTTTTCTGACGCCAATGGCAGATCATAGGACTGAACTGAATAGTACAACCAGCACGCTCTGCAAAGCTCTTATTTACAAACGTGTGTGTGCTGCCAGAGTCAATAAGCAAGAGCATCACCTGATTTCCCACCAAAGCACGAATGCGAACTGTTTCCAAAGCTTCTGTTCCGGCGAGAGCATGCACAGAAAGATGATAGCAAGTAGCAGGTATTGTTGTTTCTTCCAAGAGATCCAGAGCAACCACTGCATCATCTGATAATACTTCACCAAATTCTCCAACTTCAATAGTGAGTAGCTGACCTGATCTTTTACACTGATGCTCTTTGGAATACTTATCCCCACATTTAAAACAAATACCATTGGCGCGCCGAAAATCACGGATCTGCCGTTCCCTGTTAAAATCATCATTGCCCTGACGGCGAGGCAATTCTGTTCGTCCCAGAGCTGGTGTATGCACCACACCTGCTACAGGTTGTGGTGGATGTTTTGTTGGAGCTGCTGGACGATTTCTGGGTCGTATGTGTTCCACTTCTTCTTCCTGAATTTTTGCCAAAGCTGCAGCGCGGGTAACACTAGTAGGAGCCTGCAATCTCACAGGTCCACGAAGCTCATCTCGTAATCCAAAGACAAACTGAGAGACAAACCAGCGAGTGCTCATGGTTGGATCCAGAGAAAGCAAATGATACATACACTCTTCAAATTGGGCCTTATATTCATTCACAGAAGTGGTTTGCCGTAACTGCTGCAACTTAGTCATCTGAACATCATACTCGTCATGCCCAAATTCAGTCACCACAGCACCCGTGAATTCATCCCAAGTGAGACGTCTATGCAAACGCATATATCCCAAGTGACAAGTTGCTCCTTTGGCCAGCGCACGGTGGATTTGAGTTCTTGAAGGGCAGCTTCGAAGGGCTCAAGGGATACGCCGTGGGCCGGATGACCAAAAGTCGTCGCGGCAAGCTCTACATCGATGATGCGGACTGGGGCCCCGACGCCGGCTCAATTGAGTACGGGTACCGGGTCCCCTTTGGCGGGATTCATGTCTTCATTGGCAAGATTGGTGAGCCGGGCCCCGAGCCGGATTTCTGCGCCGATCTCATCGAAACGGCTCAGCGCGCACGACCCGCCCGGGCCCGGCCCGCCTTAAGGCGCGCTTTTGTGGGATGCATCCATGGAGGGCCCTCTGATCCATCTGGGTCTGGAGATGAGGCGGCCGCCGGCTCTGACGGCGAGTCGGCCACCGATGAATCAAACTCGTTGTACCGACTTCAAGATGGCAGGCTCATGGGTGGTTCCGATGGCGACAGTATTCCGGACCTTTTTGAGCCGCCAAGTCAGGTTGGAGTTTTTATGGCTGGTGCGCAGCCTGTTCAGAACCCCGCTGCTGGATCGGGAAACCCGGTGCCTTCTCCGGCTCAGGTGCTGATGGATCTCACGGACAAGATGACGGCCCTGTTAACCACCGCGGTTGACCCGGCGAATCAAGCTCAGCATGATGCGGAGGTGGCACAGTTAAAATTGGATTTGATAAAAGCTAAGGAGGATCTTGCAGCGGAGGGGATCAGGCTGGCTGCGGAGCGGGCGGCCCTCGACGCCCGGACTCAGCTGATTCAGGCGCAGTCCTTCCAACTCACAATGGATCAGAACGCGGCCAACGAGGTCATGAGAAGGAGGCATCAGAAGGCCCAGTCTCGACTCCCACCGGTTTACGATCCACGCAATCTCTTCAACACACCGGGTGCAGGGTCTAGTAACCCGCCAGGGGTCATTGCACCCGGGTCTGGACCCCTTATTCAGCCACGAGTGATGGGGCCTCCCCAGGTGCCCCCGGCCCCGCCTCAGTATGTGCCAATACCCCCGGGCCATTATGATAACCCGCTGGAGAACATGGTGGCTGCGGCAGCACGACTGGCGGCTCTCCCCGTTGACGGCGACTCTCCGGCGGCCATCGAAACCCGCCGGGTCAGGGAACTCCTGCAGACGGCACTAGCGCAGCAAGAGGCGTACTCTTACAGCCGGGACAGGATCCACTTGACCCCTCGTCCAGGCCAGAGCCTGAGTTACAGCCGGCACATGGTCTCAGCAACCGGCTCAAGTAATGTCCGACGCCGTGACCCGCCCCCTGGCCATGGCCCGGCTCATAATGGAGCCTTCTACGCAGCAGACCAAGCACGGCAAGAGGCGGAGCAGGTGCCTCAATTGACGGCTTACCAGACCCCCCCGGCTTATCCGACGACGTCCGTTGATGTGGGTATTTCTACCAGGACCGGTGGTGTCCCTTGTTTGGTGCCGGCCATCCGTAATGAACGTCTACCTAAGGACTTCAAGGGCCCTAGGAAGGTGCCTAACTATACAGCGGACTTACAGCCTGCAGCCTGGATTGAGAGTTATGAGATGGCTATGGAATTGCTGGAGGTCAGTGAGGCGGCCATGGCCAAATATTTCACCATGATGTTAGATGGAACTGCCCGCACGTGGTTGAAAGGGTTACCACCGAACTCCATTGGGTCTTGGGCTGAGCTGAAAGCCCGGTTCATTCAAAACTTCAAAGATACCTGCAGGCAGTCTATGTCAATTGTGGATCTGACTAACTGTAAGCAGCAGGAGGGTGAATCCACGACCCATTGGGTTCGCCGGGTCAAGGAGATCATACATTCATCAGATAAGATGGATGCCGGCTCTGCAGTCTTAATGTTGGAACAGAACTGTCGCTTTGTGCCCCTTAAGATGAAACTCGGGCGGCTTAAACGCGACTGCACCGATATGGGTACCCTAATGGCGGCTCTTGTCAAGTACGCCGATTCTGATGGTACCAAGGATCCCCCTTCAGACGATGAAAGGACAGGGAAGGGAAAGAAGAACGACAATGGCAAGGGTCCTCAGTTTAACCCGGGGAACCAAGGAGGAGGCAAGCGTAAGGCCGATGGCAGCCTAGAGTTTGTAGCCAACGCCAACTCCCAAGGTAGTAACCCGCGACGCAAGGGGAGGCCCCCTCCCCGAGGCGGCGGGTCAGGTCCAACGCTGGAGCAGCTGTTGAATGAACCTTGTCCAAGGCATGGCTCTAGAGAGAAGCCAGCGACTCATCTGTGGAAAGACTGCGCGATCATGAAGGCCTTTAAGAGCTACAATGGCCCGGGCGGCGGCTCAGGCGTCGGCGGTTTTCATGGCCCGGGCGGCGGCTCAAATTCCGGTCCTCAGAACGGTCAAGGGGGCTTTAATCAACAGGCGGGTCAGGGTCATCAACAGCAACAGGGGGGTTATCAGACCAACCCAAAGCAGCTTAGCGGTGGACAGTATCATGTGTTCACCACTAGTTTGTGCAAATGAGATCAAAAGCTTCACAAGAGGGCTGTGAATGCTGTTGAGCCGGCGGTTCCACGCTACTTGCGGTGGTCTGAGCAGCCTATAGTGTGGAGTAGGGAGGATCACCCTCCCCGGGTGGATAACCCGGGCCACTTGGCCTTAGTGGTGGCTCCTCAGGTGGGAGGTTATAAGTTCACAAAGGTGCTCATGGATGGAGGCAGCAGCATCAACATCCTATATTATGAGACTTTTCGCCGTATGGGGCTGGTTGATAAGAACCTCAGCCAGTCAAACACTATCTTCCATGGTGTGGTACCTGGTAAGTCGGCTTATCCAGTCGGCAAGATCGAGTTAGAAGTGGCTTTTGGTGATGAGAACAACTACAGGGTGGAGAAGTTGACCTTTGAGGTGGTCAAGATAAGAAGTCCATACCATGCTATATTCGGACGGCCGGCTTACGCCAAGTTCATGGCACGGCCGTGTTATGTGTACTTACAGCTCAAGATGCCGGGTCACAATGGGACCATCACGGTTCCCGGCAGCCGGAAAGTGGCTCTCGAGTGTGAGGAAGGTGATGCAGCTTATGCAGAGTCTGTTTGTGCAACAGAGGAGTTGAAATTTTACAAAGACAATGTTGACCCAACAGACATGACTTCTCTAAAGAAGCCGACTACGGAGGCTGAGTCGGCGATGAAATTTAAGTCGGCTGATGAAACTAAGCTTGTTGATTTTGTTCCAGGAGATTCATCTCAGTAGTTTAGCATCAGTGCCAATCTGGATCCAAAATAGGAAAGCGCGCTCATCGAGTTCATCCGTGAGAATAGGGACATCTTTGCGTGGAAGCCTTCTGACATGCCAGGTGTACCTAGAGAACTCGCTGAGCATACTCTCAATGTTGATCCGAAATTTAAGCCAGTCAGACAGTTCCTTCGACGGTTTAATGAGGAGAGGCGGAAAGCCATTGGTGAGGAAGTGGCCCGGCTCTTGGCGGCCGGGTTTATTGTTGAAGTTTTTCACCCAGAATGGTTGGCTAACCCGGTGCTCGTGCTCAAGAAGAACGGCACCTGGCGGATGTGTGTGGACTACACGGATTTGAACAAGGCGTGTCCGGCTGATCCTTTTGCTCTCCCCCGTATTGATCAAATCATTGATGCTACGGCAGGTTGTGCACGCTTAAGTTTCTTGGATGCTTATTCCGGGTATCATCAGATTAAGATGGCAGTTAAGGACCAGGAGAAGACGGCGTTCATCACTCCCTTTGGAGCCTTCTTCTATGTGTCTATGCCCTTTGGACTCAAGTGTGCACAGGCGACTTACCAGCGTTGTGTACAGAATTGTCTTCATAAACAGATCGGGCGCAATGTTCACGCTTACATGGACGATATTGTGGTTAAATCCATCAAGGAAGAAACCCTGATAGATGACTTAAGGGAAACCTTCGATAATCTCCGGGTCTATAAGATGATGCTTAACCCGGCCAAGTGTGTTTTTGGTGTTCCTGCAGGCAAACTATTGGGCTTCTTGGTTTCTGACAGAGGCATTGAGGCTAACCCGGAGAAGATTAAGGCCATCACCTCCCTAGCTAAACCGGCGTGTATAAATGACGTTCAGCGTTTGGCGGGTCGCATCGCTGCTTTAAGCCGGTTTATAAGCCGTTTGGGTGAGAAGGCTATGCCCTTATATCAGTTGATGAAGAAAACTGATAACTTTGTTTGGAATGATGCAGCTAATACCGCTTTTGAGGATTTGAAAAAGCAGCTGGCAGAGCCCCCAGTCCTTGCTACTCCGGTTGATAAGGAACCCTTGCTACTGTATGTGGCGGCAAACGCGCGAGCTGTCAGCGTGGCTATTGTGGTGGAGCGCAAGGAGGCGGGTAAGGAGCATCCGGTTCAGCGGCCGGTTTATTATGTCAGCGAGGTGCTCATTGAGTCCAAACAGCGGTACCCGCATTGGTAGAAGCTCGTATATGGTGTGTTCATGGCGAGCCGGAAGCTTAAGCATTATTTTCAGGGTCATCCCATCACTGTGGTCAATTCTGCCCCTCTTGGCGATATTATTCAAAACAGAGAGGCCACAGGGAGAATTGCTAAGTGGGCTATAGAACTTGGACCTCATGGCCTCAGATATGTGCCACGCACTGCTGTTAAATCTTAGGCTTTGGTGGATTTCATCAACGATTGGACAGAGTCACAAGTGCCTGAGCAAAAACCGGATAACACTTATTGGACTATCCACTTTGATGGGTCCAGACAGCTGGAGGGCTCGGGGGCTGGTGTTGTATTGGCTTCCCCTAAAGGTGACAAGTTCCATTATGTGCTACGGTTGATGTTTCCTTGCACTAACAATGCGGCTGAATACGAGGCTTTGCTCCACGGTCTTCGGGTGGCTAAGGAGATGAGCTTAAGCCGGGTAAGGTGCTTTGGTGACTCAGACTTGGTGGCTCAACAAGTATCAGGCACCTGGGATTCTAAGGATCCTCTCATGGCGGCTTATCGCCGTGAGGTTGATGCCATTGCCGGGCACTTTCAGGGATACCAGGTGGAGCACATTGATCGCAGAAAGAACGAGGCGGCTGATGCTTTAAGCCGGCTAGGTTCTCATCGAAAACCGGTGCCGCCTAACACTTTCTTGGATGTCCTGTATAACCCTTCGGTTAGGTTGCCTACAGAGGAGGATTTGGCTATCCCTGACCCGGAGGCACGACTGGTGGCGGCTCTTCATGTCATACCAGACTGGACAATGCCATATCTGGCTTATATAACCCGGGGAGAGTTGCCTGAGGATGAAACTCTGGCCAGGCAAATAACCCGGCGGGCTAAGTCAATGATTGTTATCGACGGCGAGTTGCATCATCGCAGTGTTTCAGGGGCATTTCAGCGTTGTATCTCCCCTGAGGAAGGTCAAGAGATCTTGCGCGAGATCCATGAAGGGGATTGTGGCCATCATGCCGGTTCAAAATCCCTTGTGGCCAAGGCTTTCCGTCATGGTTTTTATTGGCTGACGGCTCACGCTGATGCAGAGGACTTGGTCAGTAAATGTGATGGTTGCCAAAGGTTCTCACGACGGGCTCATGTGCCGGCTCAGGAGTTGAGGATGATCCCAATCACTTGGCCCTTTGCGGTCTGGGGGCTTGATATGGTTGGGCCTTTTAAACGGTCCAAGGATAAGAAGACCCACCTCTTGGTGGCAGTTGATAAATTCACGAAGTGGGTGGAGGCTGAGCCAGTTAGCAAGTGCGATGCAGCCACGGCGGTTCAATTTATGAAAAAGGTGATTTTCCGCTTCGGCTTTCCGCATAGCATCATAACTGACAATGGCACCAATCTATCCAAAGGCGCTATGGAAGAGTTTTGTCAACGAGAGCATATCCGACTTGATGTTTCCTCAGTGGCTCATCCCCAATCCAATGGTCAAGCTGAGAGAGCTAACCAGGAGATTCTGAAGGGCATCAAGCCCCGGCTTTTGGTCCCTTTGCAACGGACGCCGGGTTGTTGGGTGGAGGAGTTGCCCTCCGTCTTATGGAGCATCAACACTACTCCTAACAGGTCTACAGGCTTCACACCTTTCTTCATGGTTTATGGAGCAGAAGCAGTCCTCCCCAGCGACATCCGTCACGATTCACCTCGCGTGGCGGCTTATGTTGAGACGGATAATGAACAGGCGCGCCAAGATGCTCTGGACTTGTTGGACGAACAGCGTGATGTGGCCGCAGCCCATTCAGCAATTTACCAACAAGACCTGCGCCGTTATCATAGCCGCCGGGTCAAATCCCGGGTCTTCCAAGAAGGCGACCTTGTGCTCCGGCTCATCCAGGATCAAACAGATGCACACAAGTTATCCCCACCTTGGGAAGGGCCCTTTGTGGTCAGCAAGAACTTGCACAACGGGTCATATTACCTCATTGATATTCGGGAGCATAAAGATTCGCGTAAATCTGAGGAGGAGACCCGTCGGCCGTGGAACATAGCTCAGCTTCGGCCTTACTACACTTGAGCTACCGGCTCTCGTGGTGTACATATTTATCTCATACATGTATATATTATGATAAGCAATAAAGCAGGACCTCTGTCCTTTTTTCCTCCAAATAGGCGTGTGTTGTTTTTTACATGCTGACTTAAAGGAGGATCCGGCTTATGATCGTATTCGAGTCTAGCCGTAATCAGTAAGGTCACTTGGGGGCTTCCTGTTCAAACATGGGTCGTATTCGAACCAAAGAGAACATAGCTGTCGATACCCACTTGATTGGCAAAGTGCCGAGCTCATTGGGAAGTTGCCTTTGGTCATATTTGAACCACAGTTTAACCCCTCTGAGAACCGACGTGGATCGTATTCGAATCAGCGTCGTTAAACAATTTTATGAATCATTTGGGGGCTTCCTGTTCAAACATGGGTCATATTCGAACCAAAGAGAACATAGCTGTCGGCACCCTTTTGATTGGCATCGCCACACCCACTGGGGGCTATATGATCGTATCCGAATCTTAGCTTAACCCCTTGGGGCCGGGTCTTTGGTCGTATTCGAACCGGAGGCCCCTAAGTTCTTCTGCTTTTTCACAAGTTTATTCTGAGGTATGCATGGCCGGGTCTCACTTGCCGGCTTAACTTTGGTTTACAGTGTTAGTTGCACGCCATGGGTGTCATTAAAGCAAGTAAATCAGAGTTAAGGTGTCAACCTTACTGCCCGGGTTATTTAAACCGAAAGATGCATACAGGCTGTTCAATGTGTTATTTTGGCTATGTTCAGAGTATAATTAAGGACCAGTCTTTTTTGATTCATATTCCGGGTTATTTATCTCAAACACCTGATTCTCAGGGTGGTAAGCCGCCTCGAGACTTGTGATTTGCCTTTTCTATGCAGATACTTAAAGGCATCTTTTGAGGTTGAGAGAAACAAGGGATGATTATGACCCGGAGAAACATCAAAGAGACAAATTCAAAGGGCTTTTTCATTCAAAACGTGCACGATGACACGGCAGAGATACATTGTTGCACTTACTCCATTACAATAATTTTTCAAGTCTAAAAGATGGAACAATGGTTGATAAGCCGCCAGCTAACTTATGATGCCCGCTGAGTTGAAGTCCCTGGCTCATTCCTGTCTTCTCCTCCGGTTGATCCCAAGACCTCGAAGGTTGATGATTTCCAGTCGATGCCGCTGAGAGCTTCGAACTGGGCTTCTTCGTCAATTAACCCGGCCGGGTCAATCTCCGGGGCGAAGGTGTGCTGACGAGCCGGCGGGATCAGGTTGAGGGCTTCATAGCGAGGGGTTGGAATCCTCTGATTCTCCGCATCATAACCCGGCTGGTACTTGGTCAAGTCGGTGTCGTTCCCGATGAGGGTGGCCACCGGGCGTACAGCCTTCACACATGCCGCGAAGTCCTTCTGGTCGAAGGCTGAGCCGTCTTCCTTCAGGCTTGGGTAACCCAGGGCGATGTCTGCCGGGTCTAGCTCCGGCAGGAATGCTTTGGCCCGGCTCAGCGCGGCGATTGCTCCGGCTCTCGCGGAGGCCCGTCGTAACTCCTGGATCCGCTGCGGCAGAACAGCGAGCCGGCGCAGGACTTCGGCCAGATGAGTTGGCACCTCGTTGGATAGGGCCACCACAGCTAAGGCACACTGTGACCCGGTGTAGAGTTGTTCCACCAGGGTGTACACGGCCTTTAATTTGGTGACCACGCTCTGGTTGAGGTTGGCACTCCTGGGGCCTGTTTAACAAGATCAGATAAGCCGGTGACAAGGATGAATCATGACATATACAGACTTGATGTAAGCTGGTGAGGCGACTTACCAAAGATAGCAGCCACCATTTGGGAAACCTGGCGCTTTAGGCCGGAGAGCTCAGCGGTCTTCTCAGTGAGGGCCTTCTCCGCTTGTTCCGCCCGGGTTACCAGTGCGGCCTTCTCTTCGACCCAGGATTTCCTCTCAGCATCAAACTCGGTCTTCAACTTTTCTTGAGTGGCAATGCTGGATACAAACTTGGCGTTTGCCTTCCGGGTCTCCGTCTCCTGCATCTTTAGCCGGCTCTTGAGATCCGCAAGGTCCGCCTCTAGTTTCTTGCCAACAGCCTGCATGTATTTCCGGGTTAATTAACAGTTGTTATATAAGTCCCAAGCACTTTCCAAGCAAAGGCACTTGGCACTTGGGGGCTAATGCATATTGAACGCCTCTATCTATGTACTGCCGGCTCAGTTGAGTAAGCCGGAACCTAAGTCTACAACATATTCAAGTATAAGTCCTCGACTTGGGGGCTAGCATGGCAAAGGTAACTATGCAGTAAAATAAGAAGACAACAGAAGGGTACCTCGGATTTTTGTTGGATTTGGTTGACCATGGCAACCTCGGCATCCCGGCTCTTGTGGACGTGGCTGATGTAGCCAGAGACGAGCTCTCCAATGCTCAAGTCGGTGTAGCCGGAGAGGTCCAGGTTCACCCGGTGGGGTTGCAGTAACTCCCCCTTCGCGGAGCACTTGGCCAACGCGGTCGGTCTCCCCGGCTCAACGAATTCCGTCCGGGTGATTACCACGTCCGGGTCGTCTGCTGGTGGGGCTGAGCTGGAGGCCTCCGGGTTAACCGACGCTTCGGTCATTATCTTGGTAGTCGGGGCAGGGGCCTCAGGCGCCGTGTCCATTGGAATGGTGGCTTCGGGGGCGGAGGTAGCTGGCGGCTCTTGAGCCGTCGCCTCCGAGTCAGGCAAGTCTGGCACTCCGGCTGATCTGGTTTTCTTTGCTCTTTTGGTGAGCTTTGCCTGGGCACTGAAAATATAGAAGTGTTAGGCACACAAAGAGTAAGTACAGACAGATAATGTAAGGAGATTGTTATTACCCGGGTGCAGTCTTGAAGGCCGGCAGACTTGACTGCATGGAGTCACCCGAAGAGGGGGAGGTCTCCTGATAATTGGAGTCAGAAGAGTTGAGTGGCTGACGGATAACACCCGCCAACGGATGAAAAGGGTACAGGTGAGAAAAAACCTCAGTGCGACGCTTCCTTGTTGCGTCGGGTAACCCGGTGGAGAGGTCGGTGTCCTTACGGGCCCGGGTGTGACGCCGGCTTTCGTGAACCTGCTGCTTCAAAAGAAATTGAGGGTCTTGATGAGCTAATGGATGTGAGAAGCTTACTTTCCGGATTACTCTTCGGACTTTCAGCTGTGGCAAAGACTCCGAGTCGGAGGAAAGTGACATTACCTCTTCAACCACCGGGTTACTGGCGCCGGTGTCATCCTGTCAATGAGCAAATGTTGATAAGGCGGACAACAACAAACAACAAATATGGCAAGAATTTAAAGGTTTAAGGATTACCTCTGACTCGGAGCTGTCGCTTAATTGCAATAGCTCCAAAGCAGTGGGTCTGCTTCCCTTTTTGCGAGGGGCGGCTTTCTTGGCGGCTTTCTTCGCCTTCCTGGCCTTCTTGGCCGCCTCATGGTCATATTTGACCCGCCAGAATTTATCATCAGCCTGAAAGATACAATGATTGATTCTTAAAACGGTTCAGTTGAAGGTTATATGCAGATGAAGATAAAAGTTAAAGTCAGCGGCTTACCGCTGGGGCTGGATTGGTCTTGCAGAAGGGGGCTAGCCCGGTTCTTCCGCAGTCTGCCAAACTCTCGTTTAGAAGAGCCTCGGTCTCTTCCTCTGCAACGTCTTCTGGAAGATCATTGCGACTGTGCCTCTGCGGGTCATCCTTTCGCCCGGTGTACTCACACATTAAGCCGGGGCGGCGGCTCAATGGGATCACCCGCCATGAGATCCAGACCCGGACCAGATCAATTCCGTTCAGACCGTTGCCTAGCAGGGCTTTGATCTTATTGATCGTTGGAAGCAGAGGCTGGCGTTCCGCGGCATTCAGTTTGTCGGATAACGGATGAGTCGGCTCTAGACGGGTTGGGCGAAAGCCGGGCAGCGGGTTCTCGTCAGCCGGGGACGTATCTTGGCAGTAGAACCAAGTCATATTCCAGTCCTTGGGGTGGCTTGGCGGCTCTGCGTAAGGGAACAGACAGTCCCTACGCCGCTGGATGGAGATGCCGCCTAATTCCAGACTTGGCCCGTTGGCACACTCGTTTTGGCGGTTTAAGTAGAACAGCTCTCTGAAAAGCAGTAAACTGGGCTCCTCTCCAAGGTACACTTCGCAAAAGACTTGGAAGTTGCAGATGTTGGATACGGAGTTGGGTCCTATATCCTGAGGCCGTAAGTCAAAGAAGTTGAGCACGTCCCTGAAAAACTTTGAGCCGGGCGGTGCGAAGCCCCGGCTCATATGGTCTGCGAAGATCACTACCTCCCCGTCCCTTGGCTGTGGTCTCTCTTCCGACGGGTCAGGGGCGCGGTAGGACATGATTTCCTTCTTAGGTAAATATCCGGACTTAACAAAATTGGCCAGGGTCTCGTCGGTGACGTTGGACCTCATCCAGTTGCAAGTGATGGGAGCCTTGGGAGGCATGGTGAAAGTTGGTGGTCTATGATAAAGAGAAAAGTGTCCGGGTTAATTATAAGCCGGAGATCTATTGTTCAAACTAAGATGGCGGCTTATGAAGGGGACTAATGATATATACTCAGATACAGTGGGTTATTTAAGCCGCAGGGGGATTCAGAGTAAGTTGGTTATCTACGGTTTTACCACAGTTAAGCCGGAGGATTCTACAGAGCATAGTTCTCTTTAAACCGGAAAGTTCTATGGCGCATGTTTTCTTTAAACCGGAGATATAAGCCGCCAAGATTCAATGGTTGCAGTTTTTACTAAGTGTGGTAAAACAGGTTTCACATATGGCAGTAACTTTGTTGGATCAAAATGGTCAGGTGGAATGAAAACTTTCTAGACCTAGAAACAGACGAGCGGATATTCTAGAGCTCGAACGAAGCATTTAAACAGTGGAAGGAGACCTACTGGTACTTGAAATGAGGCTAAACAGCTACCGCACTAGTTCTATGCAAGGTTAAAGATCAACCAAGTACAGTGGCTACAAGAACTGCCGAGGTTTGTGGCAATGGTGATGAACGCGAAGAACACAGACGAACCCTACAGTAGATCTATCTGACAGGGCAAAGGAGACTCACCGGAGTTGGAGAAGAGCGGAGGTCGCCGCCGTGTATCTGGTCCGGATCAGGGTGATGCAGCGGCCGGGTTGATGAAGACCAGGGGCGCGACGGCGGCGGCAGTGGCGGAGCTCGGGCAGAGGAGCGACGGCGCGTGGAGGAAGAAGAGAGCGTGAGAAGAGCAAGTTGGGCCGGCCTATTTTTAAGGCGAAGTCATAAGTGGGCGCGAGATTCAAGGAGACCACGGCGTGGTTATCTCCCCCTCACGACGCCTCGATTTTCGGAATGACAGTAAAAGCAAAGATCCGTTGCGGATCTGGCGGAGTAAAAAACGGACTTAATGGAGGATGACGTCACGGCGGATTATCCGGAGTCCAGAGGGTGACGTCACTCCGGGTTATGGCCATCCCATGAATGGTAAGCCGGAGATTTTTTCGGTCAGAAGGGTTGAAGATTGACATGAGCCGGCTCAAATCAATCTGGGGCCTAATGTTGAGAATATAGACCTTAGAGTCACCCGCCAGGAGGGGCCGGGTTACTCGTACGGTTGTTATCAGAAGCCCGGAGCCAAGTTTCAAGACGATGGGCCAGAGATGGGCTGAGACCCGGATATGGCTTAAGGCCCGTAGTTACAATCATTGTTATGGTAAACTTGTAGCGTAAGGCGTGTATAGTTTAGAGTCCGAGCCGGACACTCTTATGAGCCGGCCGGGACTCTAAGGGCTGCTGGGCGTCAGCCTCCCTATATAAAGGGACGACCCGGCAGTGGTTTAAGCGCGACAACAATCTGATCGAGAGCCGGGGATAGTTGTTCAACTCCTGGCGATCGTAACCCTAATCAATATCACCTCAAACTGGACGTAGGCTTTTACCTTCATCGTAAGGGGCCGAACCAGTATAAACCCTCGTGTTCCTTATCCCGCATAACCCCTTCAAGCTTCCTAGTTGCGATGGCTCCACGACTAAGTCCTAGCTCAAGGACATCTGCCGCGACAATTCCACGACAACATCGCAGCCAATCCATCCAAGTACAGAGTAGCAGTACTGACCCAGTGATGAACAGGCACTCGGTACATCTTGAAATAAGTCAAGCACTGGTCTATCCAAAGCAGGGGCATCTCACCATGGAAACGTGGAAAATCATGGCGTGGTTGACGCGGCCGGTACTCCTCCTGATCTGGTTGGGTGTGGAGGGTGGGCCGCACATCCTGCTCATGTGGTGATGACGGCGCGGTGTGAAATCTGGACGGCTGCTGTTGAGGAGTTCCAAGCAGCGGTGGATGATTATTGGCGAGCAGCGACACTCCATGGCCCTTGTCGGCAGGTGGCGGAGCGGTCTCCTGATGCAGCGCGGACGAGGACGATGGGGTTGACTTGCCGGTGTCGTGGACGCGGTGCTTGATGTGGTCCATCTCGTCGCCAAACTCGTCTACCTGTTTGCGCAGGCTGGTGACCTCCTCGGAGACGGTCTTGACGCTGGTATCCATGGCGGTGAAGCGGGTCAGGATCTCCTCCAACGTCGCCTGCACCTTCTCCATTGTGCCCAACAAAATTTCCGTCTGCGCCGAGGGCTTCGTGATCTTGGACGGCGCCGTCGCGGCTCTCCTGAATCAAATCCAACCCCGCTAAGGATTTCGAGCCGATGAGCCGAAGCAAATCAAGGCACCTTTCGCGGTGGAATTTTACTGATTGATCTCGGATTGTGAGCGCGAGCGGAGCAATCACAGGCTCTGATTACCAGTTGTGGTGTCCCGGTCTGGAGATCTAGGGGTCAGAGGATAGCTTGGAGAAGGGGATGAGATATCAGACGAAAAGGGATGAGATTATCAGCAGAAAAGGGATGAGAAAGGTTCACAGGATTCAATTACAACACAACCCGAGCACCACTCCTCATCTCCTAGTTATACCACTCTACACTTACAGGTGGGACACACCCACGCGACGGCTTACAGTAACTATTCATCGTCCACGTCATCATCGTTCGTCGGTCCACTCGTCAGGGAGTCTGGAGCCGGTGACTCGCTGTCCGCCGAATTGGAGGAAGGCGTGACACTTCCGTTGCTCGTCGATGATGTTAAGATCTACCTCAATATATATACCATCTAGTAACACGAGCCGACGAGTTGGGCCGTCAAAATCAACGACTGATCCTATGAGAAAAGGTCACAGAACATATTAACAGTATGGTCACCTGGATAATGCAATGGTAGGTAAACAAGCATATAATGAAATCTAATTGTATGCGAGCATGTTCATTTCCACTCTGCTCAATACCTTAATCAAAGCATATATTCTTATGATATTATGACCATTCCTTTTGTTTATGATCTTACTAAGGGCCTTTTTGGTTGAAAGAATTTTCACAGAAATTTTGGCGGATTTAAATCCTTCAGATTTTCCTATGTGAATCACATAGGAACTTTTTGGTTCCGTTGCACTACATTTGAATCTGAATTTTCCATTGACTCAAACCTCTTGGAAAGAACCCTTTGTTTATATTAACAGACTTCCGTACAAATTCAATCATGTAGCATTCGAGTGGACAAGACATTGCAATCCAGCATGTTTTTCTCTATTCCCACTTTACTGGAATCTTGCGATTCAAATAGGCCCTAAACTTTATAAGGAACCTGGAGGTTACAACCTCTGTTCCTACCACAGCCATGCATTATGCGAATGCTTCATTTTGTATATAAAGTTATAAACATGTGCAACCAACAAGAATATGGTTCATTAACTATCCTTGTGTATTACTACAAATACCAAGACATGATTATATGATGATGTAGTCATATAATTTCAAAACACGTTCCCTGAGCCGAAACAAAAAGAGCTGGTAGGTAAACTTAGTCATAACCATAAAGTAATATCATGCATAAGCAACCAAGGAAAAAGGCGGTCATCACCACACAATGAGAAATGACTGCTTCAAAGTAATTAAGCATGGTCTTCAAAGTAAAGATGTGCTACCTCTGAGTTGATGAGTTGGTACTCCTCTCTAGAGCGACGGTAGAGATAGACACACTTGAAATCCAGGTGATCTCTGGCAATCACAGTACCATACACCTTCAACGGGAATCCCACATCCGAAGAGACTATCTTCACTGAGAGGACATTTAGAGAGTCATACACATGGTACACCTGTCTTCCGAGTGAGTTGGCGTATGTGGATGGAGTTTTGTGAGTGTTCCGCATTGGAGCCAGAGGAGCTGCGTGCGTGCCGTAGGAAAAATCAAAATCGCATTGGAGGGGCAATTAAACATGGATTACATGGGGGAATCAGGAGGAATCCGGGGGGGTGGGTGGGGGGGGGAATGGATTTGGGATTTACACTCCTCATCGATGTCAAATTTGGAGAAGTCCCTGTTGTAGAATCGGGTGTAGCAGACTTCCCCCGTCTTGGGATCGTACTCGCGGATCCTGTCGATGACGGCCTGATGCGCTGCCTTTCTCTGCCTGAATTCCTCCATCTTCCGCGCATGCTCCGCCGCCTTCTCCTCAGCCTCTGTCAGGCCACAGCAAGCTGCAGTTCAGCGCGGGCATCTTCAGTTAACGCACGGCCAGGATTGAAGATGGAAGAAGGATCGGACGGCTCGTTGCGCTCGCCCTCCGAATGAACCGTTTCCTGTTACTGTTTAGTTTCCGTTGCCGTACTGTTCCGTCACCTGTTGTCGCTGGCTATATAAAGCCACTCCTCTCTCTTTGTAAGGTATGCCATTTTCTGTAATGAACAACTACCACTTTACAGCTAATACAGATAAGCATATTCGCCTCCGATACTCTCACGCTTTCTCGGTGACGAACCCTAGCGCTCCGATCCCCAATTCTCCTAGCTTGATCTAGGTTCGGGCATGACAATTGGTATCATGAGCCAGGCTGATCTTCTGCGAGTAGTGTAGCGGCGCGGAAAATTTTCTCCCTCCCTTCCCTCCCACTTTCTGGCGGCGATTTTGGGCGGCGGTGTTGGGCGTCGATGGAGGCGGTGTGGTGGCGCTGGCGGCGGTAGACTTATTCGGTGACAGCTCAGGATCAAGAACTGGTTGTGGGAACTCTCTGTTTCCGTGGTAAAATTCCGAGTCCTTTTCTGGGTGGTGTTGCAGGGAAGCAGATCTCGTTGGGCAGCTCAAGTCTCAGATCTGTTCGGGTTCCCAGCACTGCGGGCTGTAAAATTCCTCTCAGGCTGAGATTGAGATGGGGCGTTCGAAGCCGAGCTTGGATGAGAATGATATCGCGGAACTGTTGGCTCTTAAGGGCGAGGTGGTTCAGACTCGTGAAGATATGGCAGAGATGCGGGGAGAACTTGATGACCTGCGCAAAGACGTCCACGCCATGAACCTCAAGCAGGATACCATGGCCAAGGCGATGTCGGGGGTGCAGGAGGTGGTCTCAGCTCTGAATACGCAGCTGTCGACTATGGCAGATATTCTAAAAAATTTCAGCAACAATCGTGCTCCAAGCCCGGGGCAACCAATCACAACCCAAACAGTGTCGGACGTGGACATACCCCAAACTTCTCGGGAGGCTGCAGAACCTGATCCCATGAGACCGTTGACTGAAGAACTGCGCAAGCGTTTGGCGTTGGAACAAGAGAAAACCAAACAGTGTGCACTCCAACTACCGGCCAGTTTACCTCCTGTCCGAGTATCCACTAGATCAGCTCCTCCGGGCTTTGCAGACGCACCTCGGCGTGACACACATTCGGGCAATGCAACTCCTACAGCAACTTATCGCACTGCCCATACTGCTGTATTCAATAACTTTCAGCCACCAGCAGTTCGAACACACTGGGAGGATTTCTACCGACAGTATGAACAGGAAATGCGTACCCAGTTTCTGAAATCTATCACTAAAGGACCACGATTGGATTTCCCTTCATTTGATGGGGATAATCCAGGAGGATGGATCAGACAATGTGAGAAGTTTTTCCAAATGTCAGGTACACCTACTGAGTACAAAGTCAACCTTGCACAAATGCATGTGGTGGGCAAAGCAGATGTTTGGCTCAGACGCTCGGGTATCTTGGCAAAGAAACCTACATGGTCTCAATTCTGCACTGAAATTCTACACAGGTTTTCGTCCTCTAGTTCCTATGATCTAACAGAAAAGTTCCACTCTTTGAAACAGAACACTCTAACTGTAGCAGAATACACTGAACAGTTTGAGGAGCTCATGGCCGAAGTTCAGCAGGAAAACCCTGATATTTCAGAAAGTTGGTTTGTGAGATGCTATGTTAATGGGCTCAGATCACAGTTGAAGTTCCAGCTGAGGCCTCTCAGACCTGTTACCTTGACTGATGCTTACTGGTTGGCAGTAGATATTGAGCAAGGAGCACCTCTTAAGAAGCAATTCCCACAGTATTCTTCTAATGCAAAAACATCTTCTCTGTTTCCTAAACAACACACTTCTCAGTCTGACAAACCCAATGAATTTAAACCTCCTGTCACAACTCAGAGGGCCAGAGAACCAGGCAAATGTTGGAGGTGTGGGGATCAGTGGTTCCATGGGCATAAGTGCAAGCACGCACCTGTGATTAATGTTCTTACTGGTGAAACACCTACTGACAATTCAGGAGAACAAGAAGAAATGGAAGAACAGGAACAGGAAGAGCAGCCTATGGCAGAAGAACAATGCATGAGGATTTCTTTACAAGCTATGCAGGCAGACAGTGTTAATACCATTTCCATTGCTGTTTCTATGGGAGGGAAACAAGGAATTGCCTTAGTGGATTCTGGCAGCAATTCCACCTTCATGAGCTTAAAATTTGCACTCCAAACTTCCTGTACAATCATCAAAGATCAATCCAGAGCAGTAACTGTTGCTGGAGGGGGAAAGTTGTGGTCAGGTTCTTACATTCCTACCACTACTTTTACTGCTGGTAACACTTAGTTTCAGCATCACTTCAGAGTGTTAGACCTACCAGGACATGATGTTGTATTGGGTTCAGATTGGATGGCACAGCACAGCCCTGTAGCATTTTCTTATGATCCCAGACAGCTTATTATCTGTCATAATCAGAGTAATTCTATCACTATTCCAGCTTGTGAAACCCTGACTGCAACCAACCAGATTGATGCTTTGTAACTTAACAGAATGCTCCTCAGTGGTGCCCCTGCTTTTGTGCTCCAATTAGCAGAAGATACCACTCTTGTACCTGCTACTAAGGACAGTGCCCCCCTGCAGTTATGGAAGTCTTGCAAGAATTTCAGGAGGTTTTCAAGGAGCCACAAGGACTGCCCCCAGTGAGGGAATTAGATCATGAGATTCCTCTCAAACCTGATGCTGTACCACCTAATTCTAGGCCCTATAAAGTTCCACACATGCAGAAAAATGAGATGGAGAAACAAATTCACCACTTGTTGCAATCTAAGATGATCAGAGAAAGTCAAAGTCCTTACTCATCTCCAGCCATTTTGATTATGAAGAAAGATGGGTCTTGGAGAATGTGCATTGACTACAGAAAATTAAATGCAACAACTGTAAAAAACAAATTTCCCATTCCGGTTATTGAGGATTTGTTGGATGAGCTCCATGGAGCAAAATTCTTCACCAAACTGGACTTGAGATCCGGATATCATCAGATCAGAATGCATGACAAGGATATTCCCAAAACTGCATTTAGAACTTACTTTGGGCATTATGAGTTTTTAGTGATGCCCTTTGGGCTTACCAATGCACCAGGAACTTTTCAGGCCTTGATGAACAAGATCTTTGGTCCTTATCTCAGGAAGTTTGTGCTAGTATTCTTTGATGATATACTAATCTTCAGTCAAACTCTTGAAGAGCACCAGGAACACATCAGAATAGTCCTACAACTCCTCAAGGAACACCAACTATTTGTGAACAGGTCCAAATGTGTGTTTGCAGTTCCTCAGGTGTCCTACTTGGGTCACATTATCTCGGGTGAGGGAGTATCAACTGACCCAGCAAAAATTTCTGCGGTTGCTGACTGGCCAACTCCAACAACACCAACTCAGTTGAGAGGTTTTCTGGGATTATGTGGCTATTACAGGAGGTTTGTCAAGAACTTTGGTAGCATAGCTCGACCCTTACACAATATTCTCAAGAAAGATAGCTTTGTGTGGTCCTCTGCACAGACACAAGCTTTTCAGGAATTGAAACAAGCACTGATATCTGCTCCACTTCCGGCTCTTCCTGATTTTTCTGCTCCATTTTTGCTTGAGACTGATGCTTCAGGCACTGGGTTGGGAGCTGTTATGATGCAACAAGGTCAACCAATTGCTTATTACAGCTCAGTGTTGTGTCCTAAAAATGCTGCATTGTCTACTTATGAGAAGGAGGCACTAGCAATCATGGAAGCTTTGAAACGATGGAGACATTATTTCCTGGGAAATGATTTAATTATCAGAACTGATCACCAGAGCTTGCAGTTTATGACAGATCAGAAGATTTCCACTAGTATTCAACACAAGTTAATGCTCAAATTATTGGAGTTTAACTTTCAGCTGGAATACAAAAAGGGGAAAGAGAATATAGTGGCTGATGCACTATCCAGAAAATATTCTTGCATGGCAATTTCTGTAGCTACTCCTCAGTGGATTTCTCAAGTTGAAAATTCTTATATCAATGACCCCCATTGTCAGAAACTATTGGAGAAGCTGTTGGTCACTGCAACTCACACTGTCAACAATAATTCTCTTCAGCATGGCATAATCAGACACAAAGGGAAAATTTATGTGGGCAGAGACACTGAACTGAGACACAGGATTATGTAGGCACTACATTCTTCTGCTATTGGGGGCCACTCTGGCATGAAAGCATCCTACAAGAGATTGAAACAAGTGTTTTATTGGCCTGGGATGAAGAAGGACATGGATAACTTTGTTCTGTTGTGCCCTGTCTGTCAGAAAAACAAGGGGGAAACCTGCCCATATCCAGGGTTTTTAGACCCACTCCACATTCCTGACATGGTTTGGACACACATCAGCATGGATTTCATTGAGGGTCTGCCCAAATCCAATGGGAAAGAAGTGATATTTGTGGTAGTGGATAGATTGTCTAAATTTGCTCATTTCATTCCCTTGTCACACCCTTACACTGTTCAAACAGTAGCTTGAGCATTCATTGATAATGTTATGAAGTTACATGGTCCCCCTCTTACTATTGTTTCTGACAGAGACTGCATCTTCACAAGTAGACTGTGGCAAGACATTTTTGCTGCCATGGGGATTGAACTACGTTACAGTTCAGCATACCACCCACAGTCTGATGGGCAGACGGAACGTGTTAATCAGTGCATTGAGAATTATTTGCGTTGTATGACATCTCTAGATCCAAAGAAATGGGCACTGCATTTATCCATGGCAGAGTATTGGTACAACACGTCTTTTCATTCATCCCTGCAGAAAACCCCCTTTCAGGCGTTGTATGGTTATCCTCCTCCGGACCTCCAACTCCCAGCAGCACTTGCTACTACTAACCAAGAAGCAACAGAGTTTCTGGGGGACAGAAATGCAATGTGGCAGCAGTTAAAAACCAATCTGGCCAGTGCTCAAGCTCGAATGAAGAAGTATGCAGACCTTAAACGTTCTGAGCGACAGTTTTCAGAGGGAGACATGGTGTATCTCAAAATGCAGCCGTATCGTTTGAATGCTTTTGGCGCTCGTTCTCATATCAAGCTTCAGAGCAAGTTTTATGGCCCGTTCCGCGTAATAGCAAAGGTGGGAAATGTGGCCTACAAATTGCTGTTGCCGGATAACGCTGCCATACATCCGGTTTTTCACGTCAGCCAACTCAAGAAACATCTGGGACCTCAGGCAGTTCCTTGTGCTGACCTACCTTTGATCGGTCCGAATGGGCGTGTGCGCACGGAACCGTCATGGGTGCTGGAGACGCGGCAGATACCCCGCAACAATGTGGCTGTGGTTCAGTGGTTGGTACAGTGGGAGAACCTGCCTCCTGAAGATGCGTCCTGGGAAGATGCAGATTTCATGAAGAAGGTGTTCCCAGCTTTCTTGAAACAAACGGTGGATCGTTGGTTCAATCGCCAAGCTCCTTGAGGACAAGTTCGCTCTCAGCAGGGAGTATTGTCAGGCCACAGCAAGCTGCAGTTCAGCGCGGGCATCTTCAGTTAACGCACGGCCAGGATTGAAGATGGAAGAAGGATCGGACGGCTCGCTGCGCTCGCCCTCCGAATGAACCGTTTCCTATTACTGTTTAGTTTCCGTTGCCGTACTGTTCCGTCACCTGTTGTCGCTGGCTATATAAAGCCACTCCTCTCTCTTTGTAAGGTATGCCATTTTCTGTAATGAACAACTACCACTTTACAGCTAATACAGATAAGCATATTCGCCTCCGATACTCTCACGCGTTCTCGGTGACGAACCCTAGCGCTCCGATCCCCAATTCTCCTAGCTTGATCTAGGTTCGGGCATGACAGCCTCCCGCTGCCGCCTCTCCGCCGCCGCCGCCGCTTCGGCCACCACCTCCGCCTCGTCGTAGAAGAAAGGCTCTAAGCAGCCACTCTCGTCGTGCACCTCTTGTAACCCTAGGTCGCCTTCCGCCATGAGAACGCCACCGAGGCCGAGCAAACCCTGTCGCGGCTTCTTTTGAGAGACTGCATCGCGGCTCTCGGACCGGCAGGCCCATTTTTTCTTTCTAAATTTTAAATGTGTGCAGTTAAAATCAAGTCTGAACATTCATTCATACAGAAGGATATAGAATAGCAAAATTGCGAAAATTGAATCCAAATAATAATTGATAGCATTATCCATGTACGATGGAGGCACTTGGGTAAATGACGATGAGGACGGGGAACCTTTGATAGGATGACCGGATCCTGTAGGGTCGTTGAGTTCTTCGCCTCAGGTGTGGGGGCATCGGCGGTGACGAGAATAAAGGTCCTTTAGCCCACCCCAAATCGGTGTTCTTTCCTAGGGGAGCGTCGACGGGCTGGAGTATGGAGTCGATCGTCGAGCATTAGGCCTGGCGTGTTAAAGGTTTGTATACGGGGCGACGTTCAGTGGAGCGGATGATGTCGCGGGGTATTGATTTCCCCAAGTTCCGCCTCCCCTGATGAAGCTCGGCCAGATATGGCTTCGTCGTGGAACTTGCGAGTTTGGGGTCCTCCATCTCCGTCTGGCCGGAGCTAGGATTATCTCTTGGGCCTTCTCGATACTAGCTTCTCCAGGACGGCGATCCCTCGAGTTCGTGGTCACCAGCATCTTCTGGTCTACGTCGATGACTTTCGGCCGCTGTTTATACAAGTCCCAGGGTTTTTCCAAGATTTCTCTCACACGAACTTTGCTACGCCAGAGGCCCAAAAGCGGCATCGGGTTTTGCTCACGGTGCACCATTGACGGATGTAGAAGGAAGATGGTGCTCAACTTTTCAAGGACTTATGTTTTATTTCTTTTTGTAAGGATGTTCTTGTGGACTCGTTTCACATAATATATGGCTTTATGCCTTTTCCACAAAAAACAACGATGAGGATGAGATAAAATCGATATATCATCCAACAACAAGAATGCAAGATCTCAATCAAATTAATCATTAATAGTTTTCATTTTGCCTCACGTCAATTTGGTGGAGAAATCGGGATACATCTAAAATCGGCATACCCTGGAGCTAAACTAGAGGCCCCAACCTCGGTCGTCCCCTCTCCCTTCCTCGTCCACGCCGTAGCCAAAAGGCGCCGCCGGCCGAAGCCTGGCCTACGTCAGCAGCGGCGAGGCTTCCTTCTCTTCTCAAGCGACAATAGTGGCGCAGGTCTCGGCGGTGTGGTGCTTTGGGCGGGGCACGACGACTTTTGCATGGGGCGGCCGTGACGACGCGGGCCTATGTTAGAGTCGCGGAGGCTGCTCGGAGTTGGTCGTGCAGGGCGGTAGCGTCACGCCAGATTTGGTGCGGAAGCCTCGTCCGTGCGGGATGGTGGCATTGGCTCTATTCTGGCATCGCTCTGGGCATGGGCTGCAGCGTAGAGGTTGACCGGTGGTGTCTGACGCCACGGTGCAAATGCTTTGTGGCGGTCTGACACTGCGCGGTGGTGGCTGGGATTTGACCTAGATCGGGTTGGATGCTCAGTGGTGGTCGGCGGCGTCCTAGGACGGGACTTGTGCGACTGAGCTGCGAGCGGTTGCTGTGGGCGCGGCGTGGCGTCGCTCCCCGACGTGCTTGGGCAGCTGCTCCGGCTTTGCGGCATGTACGCTCCCTTGAGTGACGTGAGGCATCATGGCACCGATGTACAGTCTTGCGAACGGGGGTCGATGGGCATGGACATGGTGTCGTGCTAACTCACCTAGGCCAAGACCAATGGGCTATGGGCGGGGCTTACTCGACAGTGGTCATCGACAATCACTGAGGAGTGCCCCCACCGATTCACTGGACTTGGTTGGGGCACAGGTGCAGACGCTTTCTACCGTGGAGGCGTGGATGCCGACTTGGTGGCTGCTGATGTCTACTACGCAACTTTATTCTTGTAGACACGTGTTGGGCCTCCAAGCGCAGAGTTTTGTAGGACAGTAGCAATTTTCCCTCAAGTGGATGACCTAAGGTTTATCAATCCATGAGAGGTGTAGGATGAAGATGGTCTCTCTCAAACGACCCTGCAACCAAATACAAGAAATCTCTTGTGTCCCCAACACACCCAATACAATGGTAAATTATATAGGTGCACTAGTTCGGCGAAGAGATGGTGATAAAAGTGTAATATGGATGGTAGAAATATATTTTTATAATCTGAATAAATAAAAACAGCAAGGTAGCAAATAGTAAACGGGCACAAAAACGATATTGCAATGCTTGAAAATGAGGCCTAGGGTCCGTACTTTCGCTAGTGCAATCTCTCAACAATGCTAACATAGTTGGATCATATGATTATCCCTCAAAGTACAACAAAGAATCACTCCCAAGTTCCTATTAGCGGAGATCAAAAGGTTGGAATTGTTTGTAGGGTGCGAAGCCACCTCAAAGCTATTCTTTCCGATCGATCTATTCAAGAGTTCGTACTAAAATAACACAAAGCTATTGTTTCCGTTCTATCTATCCTAAAGTTCGTACTAGAATAACACCAAAGCATATTCATATTCATAATACTCAATCCACACAAAGAACTATAAAGAGACCCCAAAGTTTCCGTCGGAGAAAAATGTGCATCAACCCCTATGCATAGATTACCCCAATATCACCGCGGGAATCCACGAGTTGAATGCCATAACATATATCAAGTGATCAATAAGATACCCCAATTGTCACCTCAAGTATTCATACCGCAAGACATATATCATGTGTTCTCATCTCTGAATATTCAATCCGACATGACAAAACTTCAAAGGGTAAAGATTCAATTCATCACAACGAGAGTATAGAGGGGAGAAACATCATATGATCCGACTACATTAACAAAGCCAATGATATAGATCACGAGAGAGAGAGAGAGAGAGATTAAACACATAGCTACTGGTACAAACCCTCAACCCCGAGGGTGGACTACTCCCTCCTCATCGTGGTGGCCACCGAGATGATGAAGATGGCCACCGGAGATGACCCCCCCACCGGCAGGGTGCCGGAACGGGTATAGATTGGTTTTCGGTGGCTGCGGAGCCCTGCGGCGGCGGAACTTCTAATCTAGGTTAACCCTGAAGGGTTTCGGAATATTTGGGAATTTATAGTGCAAAGAGGGGGTGCGGGAGGCCACCGAGGTGGGCACAACCCACCTGGGCGTGCCAGGGGGGCCTGGCGCGCCCTGGTGGGTTGTGCCCCCCTCGGGGCACCCCCCCAGGTGCTGCTATGGCCCATCGGGAGTCTTCTGGCCCATAAAAATCCACAAAAAGTTTCGCAGTGTTTGGACTCCGAGTGATATTGATTTTCTGCGATGTAAAAAACATGCAAAAATAGCAACTGGCACTTGGCACTATGTCAATAGGTTAGTACCAATAAATGATATAAAATGACAATAAAATGATTATAAAACATCTAAGAATGATAGAATAAGAGCATGAATACTTCACAAATTATAGATACGTTGGAGACGTATCAGCTGCCATCGAGCTAGGAGTGGAAGGAGGTACCTTTTTATTTTCCTAATATGGCTGGTGTACTCGGATGTGGACGTTGGGCAGAGCCTAAGATCTTAGATGCTCGGACGGTGATCCGCATGGTTGGCTCTCCGGTGGGCATCATGGTGAAGGTGGTGGCTCTTGTTGGGAATCATTGCCTGGAAAACAAAAAAAATCCTACGAATCCACCCATGATCTAATATACTAGATGCTAGCAATGAGTGGGGAAAGTCTACATACCCTCATAGACCGAAGGCGGAAACGTTCTAACGAACATGGTTGGCGTAGTTGTACTTTCTTCGCGATCCAATCCGATCCAGCACAACACGAGCGACACCTCCGAGATATGCACACATACGGTTCGGTGACGTCTCCTTCTTTTTGATCCAATAAGGGAGAGGCAGAGGTAGATGGGATCTAGGCCAGCACGACATCGTGGTGGTGGAGCTCTGGCAGGGCTTCGCCAAGCGTCTACGGAGGAGGAGATGGAGTAGCAGGGAGAGGAGGCGCCTAGGGTTGGATGGGCTGCTGCCGCCTCCCCTCTTTATATAGGCATGGGGGAGGGTACTTTGTTGGGGAACACAGTATTTCAAAAAATTTACCTACAATCACGCAAGATCTATCTAGGAGATGCATAGAAACAAGCGGGGAGAGTGTGTCCACGTACCATAGTAGACAGAAAGCGGAAGCGTTTAGTAACGCGGTTGATGTAGTCGAACGTCTTCGCGATCCAACCGATCCAAGCACCGAATGTACGGCACCTCCGCGTTCAGCACACGTTCAGCTCAATGACGTCCACTCTTGATCCAGTTGAGGCCGAGGGAGAGTTCCATCAGCATGACGGCGTGGCGACGGTGATGATGAAGTTACCGGCGCAGGGCTTCGCCTAAGCACTACGACGATATGACCGAGGTGTGTAACTGTGGAGTGGGGCACCGCACACGGCTAAGAGAAGACTTGGTGTGTTCTAGCGGTGCCCCACCCACACACATATATAGGTGGGAGGGGGAGGGAGCAGCAGGACCCACGCCCCAAGTAGGAGGAATCCTACTTGGGGCCTAATCCTATTCGGTCTCCCCCCTTTCCATGTTTTCCAGAGGGAGAAGGAAAGAGGAGGGGGGAGAGAAGGAAAGGGGAGGCGGAATTGCCCCCTTCCTTTCTCTCCTCTCCCTTTCCTCCCCCCTTATTCGGCCATGTATGGGGCGCACCAGCCCACTAGGGGCTGGTCTGTCCGCCCTAGGCCCAATAAGGCCCATATCTTGGCCGGGGGTGCCCGGAACCCCTTTTCGGTGACTCGATACGTACCCGGTACCCCCGGAACACTTCCAGTGTCCAAATACTATCGTCCTCTATATGAATCTTTACCTCTCGACCATTTCGAGACCCCTCGTCATGTCCATGATCTCATCCGGGACTCCAAACAACATTCGGTCATCAAATCACATAACTCATACAATATAAAATCGTCATCGAACGTTAAGCGTGCGGACCCTGCGGGTTCGAGAACTATGTAGACATGACCGAGACACCTCTCCGACAATAACCAATAGCGGAACCTGAATGCTCATATTGGCTCCCACATATTCTACGAAGATCTTTATCGGTCAAACCGCATAACAACATACGTTATTCCCTTTGTCATCGGTATGTTACTTGCCCGAGATTCGATCGTCGGTATCATCATACCTAGTTCAATCTCGTTACCGGCAACTCTCTTTACTCGTTCCGTAATGCATCATCCCGCAACTAACTCATTAGTCACATTGCTTGCAAGGCTTATAGTGATGTGCATTACTGAGAGGGCCCAGAGATACCTCTTCGATACACGGAGTGACAAATCCTAATATTGATCTATGCCAACTCAACAAACACCATCGGAGACACCTATAGAGCATCTTTATAATCACCCAGTTACGTTGTGACGTTTGATAGCACACAAAGTGTTCCTCCGGTATTCGGGAGTTGCATAATCTCATAGTCAGAGGAATATGTATAAGTCATGAAGAAAGCAATAGCAATAAAACTGAATGATCAATATGCTAAGCTAACGGATGGGTCTTGTCCATCACATCATTCTCCCAATGATGTGATCCCGTTCATCAAATGACAACACATGTCTATGGTTTAGTAAACTTAACCATCTTTGATTAACAAGCTAGTCAAGTAGAGGCATACTAGGGACATTCTGTTTTGTCTATGTATTCACACATGTACTAAGTTTTTGGTTAATACAATTCTAGCATGAATAATAAACATTTATCATGATATAAGGAAATATAAATAACAACTTTATTATTGCCTCTAGGGCATATTTCCTTCAGTCTCCCACTTGCACTAGAGTCAATAATCTAGTTCACATCGTCATGTGATTTAACACCAATAGTTCACATCTTTATGTGATTAGTTCACATCTCCATGTGACTAATACCCAAAGGGTTTACTAGAGTCAATAATCTAGTTCACATCGCTATGTGATTAACACCCAAAGAGTGACCATGTTTTGCTTGTGAGAGAAGTTTAGTCAACGGGTCTGCCACATTCAGAGCCGTATGTATTTTGCAAATTTTCTATGTCTACAATGCTCTGCACGAAGCTACTCTAGCTAATCGCTCCCACTTTCAATATGTATCCAGATTGAGACTTAGAGTCATCCGGATCAGTGTCAAAGCTTGCATCGACGTAACCCTTTACGACGAACTTTTTGTCACCTCCATAACCGAGAAACATGTCCTTATTCCACTAAGGATATTTTTGACCGCTGTCCAGTGATCCACTCATGGATCACTATTGTACCCTCTTGCCAAACTCATGGTGAGGTACACAATAGGTCTGGTACACAGCATAGCATACTTTATAGAACCTATGACTGAGGCATAGGGAATGACTTTTCATTCTCTTTATATTTTCTGTCGTGGTCGGGTCTTGAGTCTTTACTCAACTGCACACCTTACAACTCAGGCAAGAACTCCTTCTTTGACTGATCTATTTTGAACTCCTTCAAAATCTTATCAAGGTATGTACTCATCGAAAGTCTTATCAAGCGTCTTGATCTATCTTTATAGATCTTGATGCCCAATATGTAAGTAGCTTTACTGAGGCCTTTCATTAAAAAATCTTATTCAAGTATCGTTTTATGCTATTCAGAAATTCGGTATTATTTCCAATCAACAATATGTCATCCACATATAATATCAGAAATGCTACAGAGCTCCCACTCACTTTCTTGTAAATACAGGCTTCTCCAAAAGTCTGTATAAAACCATATGCTTTGATCACACTATCAAAGTGTACCAGTCCATAAATGGATCACTAGAGCTTACACATTTTGTTAGCACCTTTCGGATTGACAAAACCTTCTGGTTGCATCATATACAACTCTTCTTTAAGAAATCCATTAAGGAATGCCGTTTTGACATCCATTTGCCAAATTTCATAAAATGCGGCAATTGCTAACATGATTCGGACAGACTTTAAGCATAGATACGAGTGAGAAACTCTCATCGTAGTCAACACCTTGAACTTGCCGAAAACCTTTTGCGACAATTTGAGCTTTGTAGATAGTAACACTACTATCAGCGTCCGTCTTCCTCTTGAAGATCCATTTAATCTCAATGGCTCGCCGATCATCGGGCAAGTCAATCAAAGTACATACTTTGTTCTCATACATGGACCCCATCTCAGATTTCATGGCCTCAAGCCATTTCGCGAAATCTGGGCTCATCGCTTCCTCATAGTTCGTAGGTTCGTCATGGTCAAGTAACATGACCTCCAGAATAGGATTACTGTACCACTCTGGTGCGGATCATACTCTGGTTGACCTACGAGGTTCGGTAGTAACTTGATCAGAAGTTTCATTGTGACGCCCCGAGACCGACGCTTCAGAAGACTTCCATATTTCGTGATCGTTGTGTGTTTCATTTGTGTTTGCTCTTTTATTTTTGCATTGCATCATGTCATCATGCCATCATGTCATTTAATTTTTTAAAAAACTCAACTAAGTAAATTGCATGGATCTTTGATCCATTTAAATCGAGGGAAGGGTGACTTCTCTTTATAACATATCCTCCCAATATTAGGGAGCTATATTAAATATTTCTTTATCTTGGAAATCACCTTAACACACTTGTAAATTACCCCCATGCGAAAATTCTTTCCCTAACCCCTCTCTTTCTTTTCTTCTCTCTATTTCTTTTCTGTTAAAGAGAGTATGAGAGTGAGAGAGAGAGAAGTGAGCCCAGCTGGGCCTCCCAACTCCAAGCCGGCCCATCCCCGCGGCCACCTAAGCCCCGCTGCTAACCCTAGCCCAATGCCCTCACCCGATCTCCTCCTCTCCCTCTCGTCCTCCCACACCGCCGCCAGTGCCCGACCCCCTCTCCCTCTCCTCGCACCCTCGATCCCCATCTCTCCCTCCTCTCGATCTCTCCCTCTCGCTTCCCCGCAGCGCCGCCATCTCTCTCTGACCCCTCGCTCTCACCCTCCCGTGCCACCAAGAAGAGAGAAGGAGCGCTCGCGCCCGATCGCCGCCGTGCTCGTCAAGCAGCGCCTCGGTTGACCTCTGTCCCGCGCCCGCATCCATGCTCTGGATCGAGAGGAGCTTGATCCCGAGCGCCTTCTGCCCGTCCATGCCGACGTCCCCGTCGCCTCGCCAAGCTCCATGGCGCCGCCTCCGAGCCCTGCATCCTGCAGCTGGCCGCCTCCAGCCCTCGTCCGCGGCCGCGCCAAGTCCAGCGAGGCGTCACCGTACCCGCTGCCTCCCGCGTCTCCTCGTCGCACGCTGCGACCACCAGGAGCTCCACCGCGCCTCGATCCTCCTCTGCTCCGCCTCTGTTGCGCCAAGGCACCCCGGCCACCCCTTCCTCTGTCATCGTGTCGTCGTTTTGGCCGTCGAGCCATCTCCTCCGTCCATCCCCATCGCCCCGCTGCTGCGCCGTCTTCTTCACCTCCGTGCCTGCTTGCTGCAACTGCCACGCCCTGCCTCTTGGTGTTCTGCACCACCACCACGTCGTGGCCGTTGTTGTTGCTTCACTGTCGGGCACGAGTTGCCTTGCTGCTGCACAAACCAGAGGCCCTTTGTCTTGCTTCATTTTGGATCGGCCAGTACGAGACGCCAAGTGCTGCACCGGACGCCAAGTACCTCTACGAACGACACTGGATGTAAACGAACGTGTACAACTTTCATCCCGTGCATGTCTCCAAGTACCACGACATTGACGGCCCTACAAGTTCAACTACGGTTGCCGCGTACGACTACCGTCAACCCTCGAAGACTCCGTGGACGTCAAGTTCCTCGCCGTGACCCCGAACATCTACGGAATGTGTACGACTACGAAACATGTACCACTACTTCCACTACCGTCGCGAGAACGACTACTTCCCCTACGAGACGTGAACAACTACTTCCACTTCGAACGCGTTCCGCCCCGAATGCACGCTTCGAAGGTATAACCCCGAGACGACGTCCGAGAATGAATGCGTGTGTGTTGTAAGAGATGCTCGTGTTTGCACCGTTTCCGAGAGAGGTCTTTGCACGTTCCTCGATTGCCATGCCGCCGTACCGTGGGAACCCGGAATCCGGGAGCACCCCACCATCCTTGCATGACACGCTCACGCCCACTTCTTTTGCACCGGTATCTCCGTGAGCTATCGGAACCGATATGTTGCCGTGGCACCATTTCCGTTTCACCGCCGTGGCACCCTTTTTCTTCCACCACGGCGACAAATGCTTCATAACATGCTCATGTCAACATTTTCATAAAATTGCTTAAAACTTGCATATGTCATCCGCATCATGATAACAACATTTAAAATGTTTAAAATTATGTTTGCATTTAAATTGCTATATGACATGAGGATTTATCGGAATTGTCGTTTGTTATTTCCGGCCTCATTTAAACTTGCCTAGATAGGTTGTTTAATTATGCTTCACCTCTTGCCATGTTTAATAACATTTAATATTGTTGGGTACATAAATGAGGGAGAACTAAATAATTGATGTGGTGTTTCGTCAATATGCAACTCGTTGCATATTGAGCTCCATTTAACTTGTAGTTTTGTTTGTGCACTTTGCTTTGCCATGCCTTTTTAAACCGGACATGCATCATACTTGATTGTGCATCATGCCATGTTTAGGTGATGGTTGTTTACTATGTTGTTTGTTTCTTTCCGGTTTGCTTCTCTCGTTAGCTTCGGTTTCGTTCCGGAGTTGTGAGGATTCGTTCGACTTCGTCCGTTTGTCTTCTTCTTGGACTCGTTCTTCTTCCTAGCGGGATCTCAGGCAAGATGACCATACCCTTGAAATCACTTCTATCTTTGCTTGCTAGTTGTTCGCTCTATTGCTATGCTGCGCTACCTATTCACTTGCTCTTCAAGCCTCCCAAATTGCCATGAATCTCTATCCTTTGTCACCCTTCCTAGCAAACCGTTGTTTGGCTATGTTACCGCTTTGCTTAGCCCCTTTTATAGCGTTGCTAGCTGCAGGTGAAGATGAAGATTGCTCCATGTTGGATTATGTTTATGTTGGGATATCACAATATCTCTTATATTATTAATGCATCTATATACTTGGTAAAGGGTGGAAGGCTCGGCCTTATGCCTGGTGTTTTGTTCCACTCTTTCCGCCCTAGTTTCCGTCATACCGGTGTTATGTTCCTTGATTTTGCGTTCCTTACGCGGTTGGGTGATTGATGGGACCCCCTTGACAGTTCGCTTTGAATAAAACTCCTCCAGCAAGGCCCAACCTTGGTTTTACCATTTGCTACCACCTATCCCCTTTTCCCTTGGGTTCTGCAGACTCAAGGGTCATCTTTATTTTAGACCCCCCCGGGCCAGTGCTCCTTCGAGTGTTGGTCCGAACTGAGCTGCCTGCGGGGCCACCTTGGGGAAACTTGAGGTCTGGTTTTACTCGTAGCTAGTCTCATCCGGTGTTGCCCTGAGAACGAGATATGTGCAGCTCCTATCGGGATTTGTCGGCACATCGGGCGGCTTTGCTGGTCTTGTTTTACCATTGTCGAAATGTCTTGTAACCGGGATTCCGAGACTGATCGGGTCTTCCTGGGAGAAGGTTTATCCTTCGTTGACCGTGAGAGCTTATAATGCGCTAAGTTGGGACACCCCTACAGGGTATAAACTTTCGAGAGCCGTGCCTGCGGTTATGTGGCAGATGGGAATTTGTTAATGTCCGGTTGTAGAGAACTTGTCACTTGACTTAATTAAAATACATCAACCGCGTGTGTAGCCGTGATGGTCTCTTCTCGGCGGAGTCCGGGAAGTGAACACGGTTTCTGGGTTATGTTTGACGTAAGTAGGAGTTCAGGATCACTTCTTGGTCATTACTAGATGACGAACGTTCCGTTGCTTCTCTTCTCACTCTCTTTTGCGTATGTTAGCCACTATATATGCTTAGTGCCTGCTGCAGCTCCACCTCATTACACCATCCTTTCCTATAAGCTTAACTACTCTTGATCTCGCAGGTGTGAGATTGCTGAGTCCTCGTGACTCAAAGATACTTCCAAACAGTTGCAGGTGCCGATGGTACCAGTGCAGGTGACGCAACCTAGCTCAAGTGGGAGCTCGATGAAGATCTTGTTCGTTGTGTTGTTTCTTATCATGTTGATCAGTAGTGGAGCCCAGTTGGGACGATCGGGGATCTTGCAGTTAGGTTGTCTTCTTTTATTTTGGTTCCGTAGTCGGGCCTATGTGTGTACCTTGAATGATGTATGAATTCATTTATGTATTGTGTGAAGTGGCGATTGTAAGCCAACTCTTTATCCCATTCTTGTTCATTACATGGGATTGTGTAAAGATGACCCTTCTTGTGACAAAACCACAATGCGGTTATGCCTCTAAGTCGTGCCTCGACACGTGGGAGATATAGCCGCATCGTGGGCGTTACATTCATGATCATCATCATTAACTTCCTCACTGATTGGTTGTAGGAATCACCGGAACTGATTTATGTGATGAACTACTTTCCAATAACGGAGAAGGTACAATTACCTCACAGAGTTCTACTTTCCTCCCACTAACTTCTTTCGAGAGAAACTCCTTTTCTAGAAAGGATCCATTCTTAGCAACGAATATCTTGCCTTCGGATCTGTGATAGAAGGTGTACCCAACAATCTCCTTTTGGTATCCTATAAAGACACATTTCTCCGATTTGGGTTCGAGCTTATAAGGTTGAAGCTTTTTCACATAAGCATCGCATCCCCAAACTTTAAGAAAGGACAGCTTAGGTTTCTTGCTAAACCATAGTTCATATGGTGTTGTCTCAACTAATTTAGATGGTGCCCTATTTAACGTGAATGCAGCTGTCTCTAATGCATAATCCCAAAAAGATAGTGGTAAATCGGTAAGAGACATCATAGATTGGACCATGTCTAATAAAGTATGGTACGACATTCGGACACACCATTACGCTGTGGTGTTCCAGGTGGCGTGAGTTGTGAAACTATTCCACATTGTTTCAAATGAAGACCAAACTCGTAACTCAAATATTCGCCTCCGCGATCAGATCATAGAAACTTTATTTTCTTATTACGATGATTTCCACTTCACTCTGAAATTCTTTGAACTTTTCAAGTGTTTCAGACTTATGTTTCATTAAGTAGATATACCCATATCTGCTCAAAACATGTGTGAAGGTCAGAAAATAATGATACCCGCCGCGAGCCTCAGCACTCATCGGACCGCATACATCGGTATGTATTATGTCCAATAAGTCAGTGGCTCACTCCATTGTTCCAGAGAACGGGGTCTTAGCAATCTTGCCCATGAGGCATGGTTCACAAGCATCAAATCATTCATAATCAAGTGATTCCAAAAGTCCATCCGCATGGAGTTTCTTCATGCGCTTTACACCAATATGACCTAAACGACAGTGCTACTAGTATGTTGCACTATCATTATCAACTTTGCATCTTTTGGCATCAATATTATGAATATGTGTATCACTACGATCGAGATTCAATAAACCATTCACCTTGGGTGTATGACCATAGAAGGTTTTATTCATGTAAACAGAATAACAATTATTCTTTGACTTAAATGAATAACCGTATTGCAATAAACATGATCCAATCATATTATGCTCAACGCAAACACCAAATAACATTTATTTTAGGTTCAACACTAATCCCGATGGTAAAGGGAGTGTGGGATGGTGATCTTATCAACCTTGGAATCACTTCCAACACACATCGTCACCTCGCCCTCAACTAGTCTTTTTTCATTTTGTAACTCCTGTTTCAAGTTACTAATCATAGCAACTGAACCAGTATCAAATACCCAGGGGCTACTATGAACACTAGTAAAGTACACATCAATAACATGTATATCATATATACTTTTGTTCACTTTGCCATCCTTCTTATCCGCCAAGTATTTGGGTAGTTCCACTTCCAGTGATCATTTCCTTTGCAGTAGAAGCACTCAGTTCTAGGCTTTGGGTCTAGCTTTGGGCTTCTTCATGGGAGCAGCAACTTGCTTGCTATTCTTCTTGAAGTTCCCTTCTTTCCCTTGCCCATTTTCTTGAAACTAGTGGTCTTGTTAACCATCAACACTTGATGCTATTTCTTGGTTTCTACCTTCGCTGATTTCTGCATCGCGAAGAGCTTGGGAATCGTTTTCGTCATATCCCTTGCATATTATAGTTATCACGAAGTTCTAGTAACTTGGTGATAGTGACTAGAAAACTCTGTCAATCACTATCTTATCCGGAAGATTAACTCCCACTTGATTCAAGTGATTGTAGTACCTAGACAATTTGAGCACATGCTCACTAGCTGAGCTATTATCCTCCATCTTGTAGGCAAAGCACTTGTCAGAGGTCTCATACCTCTAGACATGGGCATGAGTTTGAAATACCAATTTCAACTCTTGGAACATCTCATATGCTCCTGGCGTTTCAAAACATTTTTGAAGTCCCGGGTCTAAGCCGTAAAGTATGGTGCACTAAACTATCAAGTAGTCATCATACCGAGCTTTGTCAAACGTTCATAACGTCTGCATCTGCTCTACAATAGGTCTGTCACCTAGCGGTGCATCAAGGACATAATTCTTCTATGCAGCAATGAGGATAATCCTCAGATCACGGATCCAGTCTGCATCATTGCTACTATCATCTTTCAACTTATTTTTCTCTAGGAACATATCAAAAATAAACAGCGAGCTACATCACAAGCTATTGATCTACAACACAGATATGGAAATACTACCAGGACTAAGTTCATGATAAATTTAAGTTCAATTAATCATATTACTTAAGAACTCCCACTTAGATAGACATCCCTCGAGTTATCTAAATGATCACGTGATCCATATCAACTAAACCATGTCCAATCATCACGTGAGATGGAGTAGTTTTCAATGGTGAACATCGCTTTGTTGATCATATCTACTATATGATTCACGTTCGACCTTTCAGTCTCAGTGTTCCGAGGCCATATCTGCATATGCTAGGCTCGTCAAGTTTAACCCGAGAATTCTACGTGTGCAAATCTGGCTTGCACCCGTCGTATGTGAACGTAGAGCTTATCACACTCGATCATCACGTGGTGTCTCAGCACGACAAACTGTAGCAATGGTGCATACTCAGGGAGAACACTTGTACCTTGAAATTTAGTGAGGGATCATCTTATAATGCTACCGCCGTACTAAGCAAAATAAGATGCATAAAGGATAAACATCACATGCAATCAAAATAAGTGATATGATATGGCCATCATCATCTTGTGCCTTTGATCTCCATTTCCAAAGCACCGTCATGATCACCATCGTCACCGTCTTGACACCTTGATCTCCATCGTAGCATCATTGACGTCTCGCCAACTATTGCTTCTACGACTATCGCTACCGCTTAGTGATAAAGTAAAGCAATTACATGGCGATTGCATTTCATACAATAAAGCGACGACCATATGGCTCCTGCCAGTTGCCGATAACTGTTACAAAACATGATCATCTCATACAACAATTTATATATCATCACGTCTTGACCATATCACATCACAACATGCCCTGCCAAAACAAGTTAGACGTCCTCTACTTTGTTGTTGCAAGTTTTACGTGGCTGCTACGGGCTTCTAGCAAGAACCATTCTTACCTACGCATCAAAACCACAACGATTTTTCGTCAAGTGTGCTGTTTTAACCTTCAACAAGGACCGGGCATAGTCAAACTCGATTCAACTAAAGTTGGAGAAACAGTCACTCGCTAGCCACCTGTGTGCGAAACACGTCGGTAGAACCAGTCTCATGAATGCGGTCATGTAATGTCAGTCCGGGCCGCTTCATCCAACAATACCGCCGAATCAAAGTAAGACATTGATGGTAAGCAGTATGACTATTGTCGCCCACAACCAATTGTGTTCTACTCGTTCATATAACATCTACGCATAGACCTGGCTCGGATACCACTGTTGGGGAACGCAGTATTTCAAAAAAAATTACCTACGATCACGCAAGATCTATCTAGGAGATGCAAAGTAATGAGCAGGGAGAGTGTGTCCACATACCCTAGTAGACCGAAAGCGGAAGCTTTTAGTAACGCGGTTGATGTAGTCGAACGTCTTCGCGATCCAACCGACCCAAGCACCGAACGTACGGCACCTCCGCGTTCAGCACACGTTCAGCTCGATGACGTCCCTCGAACTCTTGATCCAGTCGATGCCGAGGGAGAGTTCTGTCAGCACGACGGTGTGGCGATGGTGATGATGAAGTTACGGGCGCAAGGCTTCACCTAAGCACAACGACGATATGACCGAGGTGTGTAACTGTGGAGGGGGGCACCGCACACGGCTAAGAGAAGACTTGGTGTGTTCTAGCGGTGCCCCCCCACATATATATAGGTGGGAGGGGGAGGGAGCAGCAGGAGGCGCGCCCCCAAGTAGGAGGAATCCTACTTGGGGCCTAATCCTATTCGGCCTCCCCCCTTTCCATGTTTTCCGGAGGGAGAAGGAAAGAGGAGGGGGAGAGAAGGAAAGGGGAGGCCGAATTGCCCCCCTTCCTTTCTCTCCTCTCCGTTTCCTTTCCCCCCTTATTCGGCCATGTATGGGGCGCACCAGCCCACTAGGGGCTGGTCTGTCCCATCCTAGGCCCAATAAGGCCCATATCTTGGCCGGGGGTGCCCGGAACCCCTTTCCGGTGACCCGATACGTACCCGGTACCCCCGGAACACTTCCGGTGTCCAAATGCTATCGCCCTATATATGAATCTTTACATCTCGACACTTTCGAGACTCCTTGTCATGTCCATGATCTCATCCGGGACTCCGAACAACATTCGGTCATCAAATCACATAACTCATACAATATAAAATCGTCATCGAAAGTTAAGCGTGCGGACCCTACGGGTTCGAGAACTATGTAGACATGACCGAGACACCTCTCCGGTCAATAACCAATAGCAGAACCTGGATGCTCATATTGGCTCCCACATATTCTACGAAGATCTTTATCGGTCAAACCGCATAACAACATACGTTATTCCCTTTGTCATCGGTATGTTACTTTCCTGAGATTCAATCGTCGGCATAATCATACCTAGTTCAATCTTGTTACAGGCAAGTCTCTTTAATCGTTCTGTAATACATCATCCTCCCTCAACTAACTCATTAGTCACATTGCTTGCAAGGCTTATAGTGATGTGCATTACCGAGAGGGCCCAGAGATACCTCTCCGATACACGGAGTGACAAATCCTAATCTCGATATATGCCAACTCAACAAACACCATCGGAGACACCTGTAGAGCATCTTTATAATCACCCAGTTACGTTGTGACGTTTAATAGCACACAAAGTGTTCCTCCGGTATTTGGGAGTTGCATAATCTCATAGTCAGAGGAATATGTATAAGTCATGAAGAAAGCAATAGCAATAAAACTGAACGATCAATATGCTAAGCTAACGAATGGGTCTTGTCCATCACATCATTCTCCCAATGATGTGATCCCGTTCATCAAATGACAACACATGTCAATGGTTTAGTAAACTTAACCATCTTTGATTAACGAGCTAGTCAAGTAGAGGCATACTAGGGACATTCTGTTTTGTTTATGTATTCACACATGTACTAAGTTTCCGGTTAATACAATTCTAGCATGAATAATAAACATTTATCATGATATAAGGAAATATAAATAACAACTTTATTATTGCCTCTAGGGCATATTTCCTTCATACTTGTCCCCTATCCAAGCCCCTAGGGCGAGCGGCCAAGGAGGGGAGGAATCCCCTCCTTTCCTTCCCCGATCGCGATCCTGCTTTTTAGGGATCTTGATCTTATCCCTTCGGGATATGATCATATTCCTTTTAGCGGGGGATCTTGGTGCATCTGGACCAGGGGTGTGTGGCCTTTCCCCACTACCCACATCCATGTGGGTCCCTCCAAGAAGGTGGACCCACTCCGGAACCTTCTAGAACCTTCCCGGTATAATACCAAAAAAACCCCAAACATTTTTCAGAACCCTGAAAACCACTTCTTTATGTGAAACTATCTCCGGACCATTATGAAGCTCCTCGTGATATCCCGGATCCCATCCAAGACTCTGAACTATCTCGGTCTCACCATTATGGATATCCCAATACTACCCAAGTGTCACCGAACGTTAAGTGTGTGACCCTACGGGTTCAAGAACATGCGGGCATGATCGAGAAAATTTCTCCGATCAATAATCAATAGCGGGACCTGGATGCCCATAAAGACTCCCACATATTCAACAAAATCTTTATCGATTTGAACCACAATGTCGAGGTTTGAAACAATCTCGTATTCCGTTCCCTTTGTCTCGGGATATTTTACTTGTCCGAGATTCGATCGTCGGTATCACCATACCTAGTTCAATCTTGTTACTTGGCAAGTTCTCTTTACTCGTTCCATAATACAATATCCCCGTGACTAAACGCATTATTCACATGCTTGCAAGCTACTTTGGATGTTGTATTACCGCCCAGAGATATCTCTCCGTCACATGGAGTGACAAATCCCAATCTTGATACATGCAACCCAACTAGTACATTCCGAGGTACCTAAAGAGCACCTTTATGATCACCCAGTTATGAAGTGACGGTTGATACCCACATAGCCTTCTTTCTGTACTAGGAAGTAGCATGATCTCATGGTCTAAGAAAGATACTTGACATTAAGAAAGTTGTAGCAATTAACTAAATGACACAATCAAATGCTAAGCTTACGATTGGATCTGTCCATCACATCATTCTCCTAATGATGTGATCTCATTGTTAAATGACAACTATGTATATGGTTAGGAAACCTTAACCATCTTTAACAACGAGCTATTATATCAGAGGCTCACTAGGGACACAGTGTTTGTTTATGTATCCGCACATGTATTTGAGTTTTCGGTTAATGCAATTATAGCATGGAGAATAAATACTTATCAAGAGCAGGGGTGATAACAACAACTTTATTATTGCCTCTAGGGCATATTTCCAACAGCTATGCCTCTTGGCCGTGTGGGTGGCTAGGGCTCACTCTTTGTTGTTGGCACCGAAGATGCGCAGATCCGAACCTGGAGCTCTATGCTCATCGCGAGTGGCCTGGGTGCCTCATGGTGGTACAGATGAGCTGCCGAGCGATGACGCTCTCCTCTTGAGGACATCGTTGTGCTTCTCCTCTTTGTGCCAGGGTTCTGGGTGATGACCCTTGTCCGCTCGGACTCGTCAGTGGTGACGCATAGGGTTGTTTCTCCTCCTATAGGCATTGTGTGGAGCTTAGGTATTCTAGGGCGTGCCATGGCGTTGTATCCACACCTTTTAGTGTTATTTGTTGGCAATGTAGTTGCATGTGTTTATGTTTTCCTGTAATCTTAGGATCTTTTTTGTAAGAGGGCTTCTTCACTATCTTATATCGTTTGGCCATGTAAATTTGGTTTGTGTTTTATCTTTAAGCGAAGCGAAAGCCTATTTCATGAATTAAGGTCGGGAAAAGTGTTGAACCTTTGCAGGATACGATCCTTATAAGAATTTTTATCTTTGGTTTGGAACATAGGAATTGCTATCGTGCATTCCTTTAAAATTCCTACATAATGGGCCATTCAAAAGTTTTTTTTACCTATTTTGAATCCAGGATACATGACATTTCAATTATTGTATTTTTCTTGTTCCTATATATTTTCAAATTTATGTGTTCCAAATGGTGCCCAAAAGGTTTTGTACTAGAACAGTTATGGAGCAAAACTAAGTCGTCGTCTTCTTCTTTTTGAAGAGATAGTAAAGAATGTTAGCTATCAACATAGGCAGAGTACATTGATGGTGATAACCCACAAGTATAGGGGATCGCAACATTTTTCGAGGGTAGAGTATTCAACCCAAATTTATTAATTCGACACAAGGGGAGCCAAAGAATATTCTCAAGTATTAGCAGCTGAGTTGTCAATTCAACAACACCTGAAAGACTTAATATCTGGTGGCAAAAGTAACAGTAGCAGTTTTGCAGCAATCGTAACAGTGGCAACAGAAAAGTAACTAAGCAAAGATCAATATGAAACGAGCTCGTAGGCAATGGATCAATGATGGATAATTATGTCGGATGGCATTCATCATGCAACAGTTGTAACATAGGGTGACACAGAACTAGCTCCAATTCATCAATATAATGTAGGCATGTATTCCAAATATAGTCATACATGCTTATGGGAAAGAACTTGCATGACATCTTTTGTCCTACCCTCCCGTGGTAGCGGGGTCCTATTGGAAACTAAGGGATATTAAGGCCTCCTTTTAATAGAGTGCCAGACCAAAGCATTAACACTTAGTGAATACATGAACTCCTCAAACTACGGTCATCACCAGGAAGTGTCCCGACTATTGTCACTCCGGGGTTGCCGGATCATAACACGTAGTAGGTGACTATAACTTGCAAGACAGGATCAAGAACACAAATATATTCATGAATACATAAAAGGTTCAGATCTGAAATCATGGCACTCGGGCCCTAGTGACAAGCATTTGTTGGGGAACGCAGTATTTGAAATTTTTTCCTACGATCACGCAAGATCTATCTAGGAGATGCATAGCAACAAGACGGGAGAGTGTGTCCATGTACCCTCGTAGACCGAAAGCGGAAGTGTTTAGTAACGCGGTTGATGTAGTCGAACGTCTTCACGATCCAACCGATCCAAGTACCGAATGTACGACACCTCCGTGTTCAGCACACGTTCAGCACGATGATGTCCCTCGAGCTCTTGATCCAGTTGAGGACGAGGGAGAGTTCTGTTAGCATGACGGCGTGGCGACGGTGATGATGAAGTTACCGGCGCAGGGCTTTGCCTAAGCACTATGACGATATGACCGAGGTGTTAACTGTGGAGGGGGGCGCCGCACAAGGCTAGGAACAATTGATGTGTGTTCTAGGGGTGCCCTCCCCACGTATATAAAGGAGGGAGAGGGAGGGAGGCAGCCTAGGGTGCCCCCAAGTAGGAGGAATCCTACTTGGGCCCCTAGTCCAATTCGCCCCCTGCCATATTTGGACAAGGGGGAAAGGAAGGAGGGGGGAGCGGAAGGAAGTAGGAGTCCTACTTCATACTTTCCTTTTCCTCCTCTCCTTTCCCTTTCTCCCGACGTGGCTGGCCCTATAGGGGGCGCACCAGCCCCTTGTGGGCTGGTGTGTTCACTTACTTGGCCCATTAAGCCCATATCGTTGCCGGGGGTTGCCCGGAACCCCTTCCGGTGACCCGGTATCACCCAGAACACTTCCGGTGTCCAAATACCATCATCCTATATATGAATCTTTACCTCCCGACCATTTCGAGACTCCTCGTCATGTCCGTGATCTCATCCGGGACTCTGAACAAACTTCGGTCATCAAATCACATAACTCATAATACAAATCGTCATCGAACATTAAGCGTGCGTACCCTACGGGTTCGAGAACTATGTAGACATGACCGAGACACATCTCCGGTCAATAACCAACAGCGGAACCTGGATGCTCACATTGGCTCCGACATATTCTACAAAGATCTTTATCAGTCAAACCGCATAGCAACATACGTTGTTCCCTTTGTCATCGGTATGTTACTTGCCCGAGATTCGATCGTCGGTATCATCATACCTAGTTCAATCTCGTTACCGGCAAGTGTCTTTACTCGTTCCGTAATGCATCATCCCGTGACTAACTCATTAGTCACATTGCTTGCAAGGCTTATAGTGATGTACATTACCGAGAGGGCCCAGAGATACCTCTTCGATACACGGAGTGACAAATCCTAATCTCGATCTATGCCAACCCAACAAACACCTTCGGAGACATCTATAGAGCATCTTTATAATCACCCAGTTACGTTGTGATGTTTGATAGCACACAAGGTGTTCCTCTGGTATTCGGGAGTTGCATAATCTCATAGTCAGAGGAATATGTATAAGTCATGATGAAAGAAATAGCAATAAAACGAAACGATCATTATGCTATGCTAACGGATGGGTATTGTCCATCACATCATTCTCTAATGATGTGATCCCGTTCATCAAATGACAACACATGTCTATGGTCAGGAAACATAACCTTCTTTGATTAATGAGCTAGTCAAGTAGAGGCATACTAGGGACACTCTGTTTTGTCTATGTATTCACACATGTACTAAGTTTCCGGTTAATACAATTCTAGAATGAATAATAAACATTTATCATGATATGAGGAAATATATTTAACAATTTTATTATTGCCTCTAAGGCATATTTCCTTCAGTCTCCCACTTGCACTAGAGTCAATAATCTAGTTCACCGCCATGTGATTTAACACCAATAGTTCACATCACCATGTGATTAGTTCACATCGCCATGTGACTAATACCCAAAGGGTTTTACTAGAGTCAATAATCTAGTTCACATCGCTATGTGATTAACACTCAAAGAGTACTAAGGTGCGATCATGTTTTGCTTGTGAGAGAAGCTTAGTCAATGGGTCTGTCACATTCAGAGCCGTATGTATTTTACAAATTTTCTATGTCTACAATGCTCTGCATGGAGCTACTCTAGCTAATTGCTCCCACTTTCAATATGTATCCAGATTGAGACTCAGAGTCATCCGGATCGGTGTAAAAGCTTGCATCGGCGTAACTCTTTATGACGAACTCTTTATCACCTCCATAACCGAGAAATATCTCCTTAGTCTTCTAAGGATAATTTTGACCGCTATCAAGTGATCCACTCCTGGATCAATATCATACCCCCTTGCCAAACTCATGGCAAGGTACACAATAGGTTTGGTACACAGCATAGCATACTTTATAGAACCTATGGCTGAGGCATAGGGAATGTCTTTCATTCTCTTTCTATTTTCTGCCGTGGTCGTGTTTTGAGTCTTACTCAATTTTACACCTAGTAATACAGGCAATAACTCCTTCTTTGACTGTTCCATTTTGAACTACTTCAAAAATCTTGTCAAGGTATATACTCATTGAAAAATCTTATCAAGCGTCTTGATCTATCTCTATAGATCTTGATGCCCAATATGTAAGCAGCTTCACCGAGGTCTTTCTTTAAAAACTCCTTTCAAACACTCCTTTATGCTTTCCAGAAAATTCTACATCATTTCTGATCAACAATATGTCATTCACATATACTTATCAGAAAGGCTGTAGTGCTCCCACTCACTTTCTTGTAAATACAGGCTTCACCGCAAGTCTGTATAAAACTATATGCTTTGATCAACTTATCAAAGCTTATATTCCAACTCCAAGATGCTTGCACCAGTCCATAGATGGATCGCTGGAGCTTGCACATTTTGTTAGCACCTTTAGGATTGACAAAACCTTCTGGTTGTATCATATACAACTCTTCTTTAATAAATCCATTAAGGAATGCAGTTTTGATATCCATTTGTCAGATTTCATAAAATGTGGCAATTGCTAACATGATTCAGACAGACTTTAAGCATCGATACGAGTGAGAAAATCTTATCGTAGTCAACATCTTGAATTTGTCAAAAACCCTTTTCGACAAGTCGAACTTTGTAGATAGTAACACTACTATCAGCGTCCGTCTTCCTCTTGAAGATCCATTTATTCTCAATGTCTTGCCGATCATCCGGCAAGTCCACCAAAGTCCACACTTTGTTCTCATACATGGATTCTATCTCAGATTTCATGGCCTCAAGCCATCTGTCAGAATCTGGGCTCATCATCGCTTCCTCATAGTTCGTAGGTTCATCATGGTCTAGCAAGATGACTTCCAGAATAGGATTACCGTACCACTTTGGTGCGGATCGTACTCTCGTTGACCTACGAGGTTTGGTAGTAACTTGATCTGAAGTTTCATGATCATCATCATTAACTTGCTCACTAATTGGTGTAGGCATCACTGGAACTGATTTCAGTGATGAGCTACTTTCCAATTCGAGAGAAGGTACAATTACCTCATCAAGTTCTACTTTCCTCCCACTCACTTCTTTCGAGAGAAACTCCTTCTCTAGAAATGATCCATTCTTAGCAACGAATATCTTGCCTTCGGATCTATGATAGAAGGTGTGCCCAAAAGTTTCTTTTTGGGTATCCTATGAAGACGCACTTCTCCGATTTAGGTTCGAGCTTATCGGTTTGAAACTTTTTCACATAAGCATCGCAACCCCAAACTTTTAAGAAACGACAGCTTAGGTTTCTTGCCAAACCATAGTTTATACGGTGTCGTCTCAACGGATTTAGATGGTGCCCTATTTAACGTGAATGCAGATGTCTCTAATGCATAACCCCAAAACGATAGTGGTAAATCGGTAAGAGACATCATAGATCGCACCATATCTAATAAAGTACGGTTACGACGTTCAACACATCATTACATAGTGGTGTTCCAGGTGGCGTGAGTTGTGAAACTATTCCACACTGTTTTAAATGAAGGCCAAACTCGTAACTCAAATATTCGCCTCCATGATCAGATTGTAGAAACTTTATTTTCTTGTTACGATAATTCTCAACTTCACTCTGAAATTCTTTGAACTTTTCAAATGTTTCAGACTTGTGTTTCATTAAGTAGATATACCCATATCTGCTCAAATCATCTGTGAAGGTCAGAAAATAACGATACCTACCGCGAGCCTCAACACTCATCAGACTGCATACATCGGTATGTATTATTTCCAATAAGTCAGTGGCTCGCTCCATTGTTCCGGTGAACAGAGTCTTAGCAATCTTGCCCATGAGGCATGGTTCGCAAGCATCAAGTGATTCATAATCAAGTGATTCCAAAAGCCCATCAGCATGGATTTTCTTCATGCGCTTTACACCAATATGACCTAAACGGCAGTGCCACAAATATGTTGCACTATCATTATCAACTTTGCATCTTTTGGCATCAATATTATGAATATGTGTATCACTACGATCGAGATTCAATAAACCATTCACCTTGGGTGTATGACCATGATGTCTACTACTCAACCTTCTTCTTGTAGACAGTGTTGGGCCTCCAAGTGCAGAGGTTTGTAGGACAGTAGCAAGTTTCCCTCAAGTGGATGACCTAAGGTTTATCAATCCGTATGAGGCATAGGATGAAGATGGTCTCTCTCAAACAACCCTGCAACCAAATAACAAAGAGTCTCTTGTGTCCCCAACACACCCAATACAATGGTAAATTGTATAGGTGCACTAGTTCGGCGAAGAGATGGTGATACAAGTGCAATATGGATGATAGATATATGTTTTTGTAATCTGAAAATATAAAAACAGCAAGGTAGCAAGCGATAAAAGTGAGCGTAAACGGTATTGCAATGCGTTGAAACAAGGTCTAGGGTTCATACTTTCACTAGTGCAAGTTCTCTCAACAATAATAACATAATTGGATCATATAACTATCCCTCAACATGCAACAAAGAGTCACTCCAAAGTCACTAATAGCGGAGAACAAACGAAGAGATTATGGTAGGGTACGAAACCACCTCAAAGTTATTCTTTCCAATCAATCCATTGGGCTATTCCTATAAGTGTCACAAACAGCCCTAGAGTTCGTACTAGAATAACACCTTAAGACACAAATCAACCAAAACCCTAATGTCACCTAGATACTCCAATGTCACCTCAAGTATCCATGGGTATGATTATACGATATGTATCACACAATCTCAAATTCATCTATTCAACCAACACATAGAACCTCAAAGAGTGCCCCAAAGTTTATACCGGAGAGTCAAGACGAAAACGTGTGCCAACCCCTATGCATAGGTTCATGGGCGGAACCCGCAAGTTGATCACCAAAACATACATCAAGTGAATCACGTGATATCCCATTGTCACCACAGATACGCACGGCAAGACATACATCAAGTGTTCTCAAATCAATAAAGACTCAATCCGATAAGATAACTTCAAAGGGAAAACTCAATCCATTACAAGAGAGTAGAGGGGGAGAAGAAACATAAGATCCAACTATAATAGCAAAGCTCGCGATACATCAAGATCGTGCCAAATCAAGAACATCAAACACATAGCTACTGGTACATACCCTCAGCCCCGAGGGTGAACTACTCCCTCCTCGTCATGGAGAGCGCCGGGATGATGAAGATGGCCACCGGTGAGGGTTCCCCCCTCCGGCAGGGTGCCGAAACGGGCTCCCGAGAGGTTTTTGGTGGCTACAGAGGCTTGCGGCGGCGGAACTCCCGATCTATTCTGTTCCCCGAAGTTTTTAGGGTATATGGGTATATATAGGTGAAAGAAGTACGTCAGGGGAGCCATGAGGGGCCCATGAGGGTGGAGGGCGCGCCCTAGGGGGGTGGGCGCGCCCCCTACCTCGTGGCTCCCTCGTTTCTTTCCTGACATGCACTCCAAGTCCATCGGGTAGCTTTCCTTCCAAAAATAACTTCTCCAGAAGGTTTCATTCCGTTTCGACTCTGTTTGATATTCCTTTTCTTCGAAACACTGAAACAAGGGAAAAACAGGAACTGGCACTGGGCTCTGGGTCAATAGGTTAGTCCCAAAAATAATATAAAAGTGTTTAATAAAGCCCATAAACATCCAAAACAGATAATATAATAGCATGGAACAATCAAAAATTATAGATACGTTGGAGACGTATCAGACCACAGAAGGTTATTCATGTAAACAGAATAACAATTATTCTTTGACTTCAATGAATAACCGTATTGCAATAAACATGATCTAATCATATTAAGCTCAACGCAAACACCAAATAACATTTATTTTAGGTTCAACACTAATCCCGAAGGTAAAGGGAGTGTGCGATGGTGAGCTTATCAACCTTGGAATCACTTCCAACAGACATCGTCAGCTCACCCTCAACTAGTCTCTGTTCATTTTGTAACTCTTGTTTCAAGTTACTAATCATAGCAACTGAACCAGTATCAAATACCCAGGGGCTACTATGAACACTAGTAAAGTACACATCAATAACATGTATATCATATATACTTTTGTTCACTTTGCCATCCTTCTCACCCGCCAAGTATTTGGGGCAGTTCCGCTTCCAGTGACCATTTCCTTTGCAGTAGAAGCGCTCAGTTTCAGGCTTGGGTCTAGCTTTGGGCTTCTTCATGGGAGTGGCAACTTGCTTGCCATTCTTTCTTGAAGTTCCCTTTCTTTCCCTTGCCCTTTTACTTGAAACTAGCGATCTTGTCAACCATCAACATTTGATGCTTTTCTTGATTTCTACCTTCGCCGATTTTAGCATCGCGAAGAGCTCGAGAATCGTTTGTCATCCCTTGCATATTATAGTTCATCACCAAGTTCGAGTAACTTGGTGATAGTGACTAGAGAATTCTGTCAATCACTATTTTATCTGGAAGATTAACTCCCACTTGATTTAAGTGATTGTAGTACTCAGACATTCTGAGCACATGCTCATTGGTTGAGCTATTCTCCTCCGTCTTGTAGGCAAAGTACTTGTCAGAGGTCTCATACCTCTCGACTCGGGCATGAGTCTAAAATACCAATTTCAGCTCTTGGAACATCTGTTGGGGAACGTAGTAATTTCAAAAAAATTCGTACGCACACGCAAGATCATGGTGATGCATAGCAACGAGAGGGGAGAGTGTTGTCCACGTACCCTCGTAGACCAAAAGCGGAAGCGTTAGCACAACGCGGTTGATGTAGTCGTACGTCTTCATGATCCGACCGATCAAGTACCAAACGTACGACACCTCCGAGTTCAGCACACGTTCAGCTCGATGACGTCCCTCGAACTCCGATCCAGCCGAGTGTTGAGGGAAAGTTTCATCAGCACGACGGCGTGGTGACGATGTTGATGTTCTACCGATGCAGGGCTTCGCCTAAGCACCGCTACAGTATTATCGAGGTGGACTATGGTGGAGGGGGGCACCGCACACGGCTAAGAGATCAATGATCAATTGTTGTGTCTCTAGGGTGCCCCTGCCCCCGTATATAAAGGAACAAGGGGGAGGCTGGCCGGCCCTCTATGGCACGCCCCCAAGAGGGGAATCCTACTAGGACTCCAAGTCCTAGTAGGTTTCCACCAAAAGGGAGAGAGGGGGAAGGAAGGAGAGGGAGAGGGAGAAGGAAAGGGGGGCACCGCCCCGCCTTCCTTGTCCAATTCGGACTCAAGGGGGAGGGGGCGCGCGGCCTGCCCTGGCCGCCCCTCTCTCTCTCTCCACTAAGGCCCATCGAGGCCCATTAGTTCCCCCCGGGGTTCCGATAACCCTCCAGCACTCCGGTTTTATCCGAAACTTCTCCGGAACACTTCCGGTGTCCGAATATAGTCGTCCAATATATCAATCTTTATGTCTCGACCATTTCAAGACTCCTCGTCATGTCCGTGATCACATCCGGGACTCCGAACAACCTTCGTAACATCAAAATGAAGGAAATATGCCCTAGAGGCAATAATAAAGTTATTATTTATTTCCTTATATCATGATAAATGTTTATTATTCATGCTAGAATTGTATTAACCGGAAACATAATACATGTGTGAATACATAGACAAACAGAGTGTCACTAGTATGCCTCTACTTGACTAGCTCGTTGATCAAAGATGGTTATGTTTCCTAGCCATAGACATGAGTTGTCATTTGATTAACGGGATCACATCATTAGGAGAATGATGTGATTGACTTGACCCATTCCGTTAGCTTAGCACTCGATCGTTTAGTATGTTGCTATTGCTTTCTTCATGACTTATACATGTTCCTATGACTATGAGATTATGCAACTCCCGTTTACCGGAGGAACACTTGGTGTGCTACCAAACGTCACAACGTAACTGGGTGATTATAAAGGTGCTCTACAGGTGTCTCCAAAGGTACTTGTTGAGTTGGCGTATTTCGAGATTCGGATTTGTCACTCCGATTGTCGGAGAGGTATCTCTGGGCCCACTCAGTAATACACATCACTATAAGCCTTGCAAGCATTGTGACTAATGAGTTAGTTGCGGGATGATGTATTACGGAACGAGTAAAGAGACTTGCCGGTAACGAGATTGAACTAGGTATTGAGATACCAACGATCGAATCTCGGGCAAGTAACATACCGATGACAAGGGAACAACGTATGTTGTTATGCGGTCTGACCGATAAAGATCTTCGTAGAATACGTGGGAACCAATATGAGCATCCAGGTTCCGCTATTGGTTATTGACCGGAGAGGTGTCTCGGTCATGTCTACATAGTTCTCGAACCCGTAGGGTCCGCACGCTTAATGTTACGATGACAGTTATATTATGAGTTTATATGTTTTGATGTACCGAAGGTTGTTCGGAGTCCCGGATGTGATCACGGACATGACGAGGAGTCTCAAAATGGTCGAGACATAAAGATTGGTATATTGGAAGCCTATATTTGGACATCGGAAGTGTTCCGGGTGAAATCGGGATTTTTCCGGAGTACCGGGAGGTTACCGGAACCCCCCGGTAACTTAATGGGCCTTAGTGGGCCTAGGTGGAAGAGAGGAGAGGAGGCCAGGGCAGGGCTGCACGCCCCTCCCCCCAATCCGAATAGGACAAGGAGAGGGGGGCGGCGCCCCCCTTTCCTTCCTCCCCTCCACCTCTTCCCCCTCTCTCTCCTAGTCCAACATGGAAAAGGGGGGAGTCCTACTCCCGGTAGGAGTAGGACTCCTCCTGGCGCGCCTCTCCCCTTGGCCGGCCGAAACCCCCCTTGCTCCTTTATATACGGGGGCAGGGGGGCACCTCTAGACACACAATTGATCATTGATCTCTTAGCCATGTGCGGTGCCCCCTCCACCATATTACACCTCGATAATATCGTAGCGGTGCTTAGGCGAAGCCCTGCGCAGGTAGAACATCAACATTGTCACCACGCCGTCGTGCTGATGAAACTCTCCCTCAACACTCGGCTGGATCGGAGTTCGAGGGACGTCATCGAGCTGAACGTGTGCTGAACTCGGAGGTGCCGTGTGTTTGGTACTTGATCGGTCGGATCGTGAAGACGTACGACTACATCAACCGCGTTGTGTTAACGCTTCCGCTTTCGGTCTACGAGGTTACGTGGACAACACTCTCCCCTCTCGTTGCTATGCATCACCATGATCTTGCGTGTGCGTAGAATTTTTTTGAAATTACTACGTTCTCCAACAGTGGCATCCGAGCCTGGTTTTATGCGTTGATGTTATATGCACGAGTAGAACACAAGTGAGTTGTGGGCGATATAAGTCATACTGCTTACCAACATGTCATATTTTGGTTCAGCGGTATTGTGAGATGAAGCGGCCCGGACCGACATTACGCGTACGCTTACGCGAGACTGGTTTCACCGTTGCGAGCACCCGTTGCCTAAAGGTGACTGGCGGGTGTCTGTCTCTCTCACTTTAGTTGAACTGAGTGTGGCTATGCCCGGTCCTTGCGAAGGTTAAAACAACACCAACTTGACAAACTATCGTTGTGGTTTTGATGCGTAGGAAAGAACGGTTCTTGCTAAGCCCGTAGCAGCCACGTAAAACTTGCAACAACAAAGTAGAGGACGTCTAACTTGTTTTTGCAGGGCATGTTGTGATGTGATATGGTCAAGACATGATGCTATATTTTATTGTATGAGATGATCATGTTTTGTAACCGAGTTATCGGCAACTGGCAGGAGCCATATGGTTGTCGCTTTATTGTATGCAATGCAATCGCCATGTAATTGTTTTACTTTATCACTAAGCGGTAGCGATAGTTGTAAAAGCAATAGTTGGCGAGACGACAATGATGCTACGATGGAGATCAAGGTGTCACGCCGGTGACGATGGTGATCATGACGGTGCTTCGGAGATGGAGATCACAAGCACAAGATGATGATGGCCATATCATATCACTTATATTGATTGCATGTGATGTTTATCTTTTATGCATCTTATCTTGCTTTGATTGACGGTAGCATTATAAGATGATCTCTCACTAAAATTTCAAGATAAAAGTGTTCTCCCTAAGTATGCACCATTGCCAAAGTTCGTCGTGCCCAGACACCATGTGATGATCGGGTGTGATAAGCTCTACGTCCATCTACAACGGGTGCAAGCCAGTTTTGCACACGCAGAATACTCAGGTTAAACTTGACGAGCCTAGCATATGCAGATATGGCCTCGGAACACTGAGACCGAAAGGTCGAGCGTGAATCATATAGTAGATATGATCAACATAGTGATGTTCACCATTGAAAACTACTCCATTTCACGTGATGATCGGTTATGGTTTAGTTGATTTGGATCACGTAATCACTTAGATGATTAGAGGGATGTCTATCTAAGTGGGAGTTCTTAAGTAATATGATTAATAGAACTTAAATTTATCATGAACTTAGTACCAGATAGTATCTTGCTTGTCTATGTTAATTGTAGATAGATGGCCCGTGCTGTTGTTCCGTTGAATTTTAATGCGTTCCTTGAGAAAGCAAAGTTGAAAGATGATGGTAGCAATTACACGGACTGGGTCCGTAACTTGAGGATTATCCTCATTGCTGCACAGAAGAATTACGTCCTGGAAGCACCGCTGGGTGCCAGGCCTGCTGCAAGAGCAACACCAGAAGTTATGAACGTCTGGCAGAGCAAAGCTGATAACTACTCGATAGTTCAGTGTGCCATGCTTTACGACGTTTTGAACATCATGGAGCATATGAGATGTTCCAGGAGTTGAAGTTAATATTTCAAGCAAATGCCCGGATTGAGAGATATGAAGTCTCGAATAAGTTCTACAGCTGCAAGATGGAAGAGAATAGTTCTGTCAGTGAGCATATACTCAAAATGTCTGGGTATAATAATCACTTGATTCAACTGGGAGTTAATCTTCCGGATGATAGCGGCATTGACAGAATTCTTCAATCACTGCCACCAAGCTACAAGAGCTTCGTGATGAACTATAACATGCAAGGGATGAATAAGACAATTCCCGAGCTCTTCGCAATGCTAAAGGCAGCGGAGGTAGAAATCAAAAAGGAGCATCAAGTGTTGATGGTCAATAAGACCACTAGTTTCAAGAAAAAGGGCAAAGGGAAGAAGAAGGGGAACTTCAAGAAGAACAGCAAGCAAGTTGCTGTTCAGGAGAAGAAACCCAAATCTGGACCTAAGCCTGAGACTGAGTGCTTCTACTGCAAGCAGACTGGTCACTGGATGCGGAACTGCCCCAAGTATTTGGCGGATAAGAAGGATGGCAAGGTGAACAAAGGTATATGTGATATACTTGTTATTGATGTGTACCTTACCAGAGCTTGCAGTAGCACCTGGGTATTTGATACTGGTTCTGTTGCTAATATTTGCAACTCGAAACAGGGACTACAGATTAAGCGAACACTGGCCAAGGACAAGGTGACGATGCGTGTGGGAAACGGTTCCAAAGTCGATGTGATCGCCGTCGGCACGCTACCTCTACATCTACCTTCGGGATTAGTATTAGACCTAAATAATTGTTATTTGGTGCCAGCGTTGAGCATGAACATTATATCTGGATCTTGTTTGATGCGAGACGATTATTCATTTAAATCAGAGAATAATGGTTGTTCTATTTATATGAGTAATATCTTTTATGGTCATGCACCCTTGAAGAGTGGTCTATTTTTAATGAATCTCGGTAGTAGTGACACACATATTCATAATGTCGAAGCCAAAAGATGCAGAGTTGATAATGATAGTGCAACTTATTTGTGGCACTGCCGTTTAGGTCATATCGGTGTAAAGCGCATGAAGAAACTCCATAATGATGGACTTTTGGAATCACTTGGTACTTGCAAACCGTGTCTCATGGGCAAGATGACTAAAACACCGTTCTCCGGAACTATGGAGAGAGCAACTGATTTGTTGGAAATCATACATACAGATGTATGTGGTTCGACGAATATTGAGGCTTGTAGCGGATATCGTTATTTTCTCACCTTCACAGATGATTGAGCAGATATGGGTATATCTACTTAATGAAACATAAGTCTGAAACATTTGAAAAGTTCAAAGAATTTCAGAGCGAAGTTGAAAATCATCGTAACAAGAAAATAAAGTTTCTACGATCAGATCATGGAGGAGAATATTTAAGTTACGAGTTTGGCCTACATTTGAAACAATGCGGAATAGTTTCGCAACTTACGCCACCCGGAACACCACAGCGTAATGGTGTGTCCGAACGTCGTAATCGTACTTTACTAGATACGGTGCGATCTATGATGTCTCTTACTGATTTACCGCTATTGTTTTGGGGTTATGCTTTAGAGACGGCTGCATTCACTCTAAATAGGGCATCATCGAAATCCGTTGAGACGACGCCTTATGAACTATGGTTTGGCAAGAAACCAAAGTTGTCGTTTCTTAAAGTTTGGTGTTGCGATGCTTATGTGAAGAAACTTCAACCTGATAAGCTCGAACCTAAATCGGAGAAATGTGTATTCATAGGATACCCAAAGGAGACTGTTGGGTAACCCTTCTATCACAGATCCGAAGGCAAGACATTCGTTGCTAAGAATGGATCCTTTCTAGAGAAGGAGTTTCTCTCGAAAGAAGTGAGTGGGAGGAAAGTAGAACTTGATGAGGTAACTGTACCTGCTCCCTTATTGGAAAGTAGATCATCACAGAAACCAGTTTCTGCGACACCTACACCAATTAGTGAGGAAGTTAATGATAATGATCATGAAACTTCAGATCAAGTTATTACTGAACCTCGTAGGTCAACCAGATTAAGATCCGCACCAGAGTGGTACGGTAATCCTGTTCTGGAGGTTATGTTACTAGACCATGACGAACCTACGAACTATGAAGAAGCGATGGTGAGCCCAGATTCCGCAAAATGGCTTCAGGCCATGAAATCCGAGATGGGATCCATGTATGAGAACAAAGTATGGACTTTGGTTGACTTGCCCGATGATCGGCAAGCTATTGAAAATAAATGGATCTTCAAGAAGAAGACTGACGCTGACGGTAATGTTACTGTCTATAAAGCTCGACTTGTTGCGAAAGGTTTTCGACAAGTCCAAGGGATTGACTACGATGAGACCTTCTCACCCGTAGCGATGCTCAAGTCTTTCCGAATCATGTTAGCAATTGCCGCATTTTATGATTATGAAATTTGGCAAATGGATGTCAAAACTGCATTCCTGAATGGATTTCTGGAAGAAGAGTTGTATATGATGCAACCGGAAGGTTTTGTCGATCCAAAGGGAGCTAACAAAGTGTGCAAGCTCCAGCGATCCATTTATGGACTGGTGCAAGCCTCTCGGAGTTGTAATAAACGCTTTGATAGTGTGATCAAAGCATTTGGTTTTATACAGACTTTTGGAGAAGCCTGTATTTACAAGAAAGTGAGTGGGAGCTCAGTAGCATTTCTGATATTATATGTGGATGACATATTGCTAATTGGAAATGATATAGAATTTCTGGATAGCATAAAGGGATACTTGAATAAGAGTTTTTCAATGAAAGACCTCGGTGAAGCTGCATATATATTAGGCATCAAGATCTATAGAGATAGATCAAGACGCTTAATTGGACTTTCACACAGCACATACCTTGACATAGTTTTGAAGAAGTTCAAAATGGATCAAGCAAAGAAAGGGTTCTTGCCTGTACTACAAGGTGTGAGATTGAGTAAGACTCAATGCCCGACCACTGCAGAAGATAGAGAGAAGATGAAAGATGTTCCCTATGCTTCAGCCATAGGCTCTATCATGTATGCAATGCTGTGTACCAGACCTGATGTGTGCCTTGCTATAAGTTTAGCAGGGAGGTACCAAAGTAATCCAGGAGTGGATCACTGGACAGCGGTCAAGAACATCCTGAAATACCTGAAAAGGACTAAGGATATGTTTCTCGTTTATGGAGGTGACAAAGAGCTCATCGTAAATGGTTACGTTGATGCAAGCTTTGACACTGATCCGGACGATTCTAAATCGCAAACCGGATACGTGTTTACATTAAACGGTGGAGCTGTCAGTTGGTGCAGTTCTAAGCAAAGTGTCATGGCGGGATCTACGTGTGAAGCGGAGTACATAGCTGTTTCGGAAGCAGCAAATGAAGGAGTCTGGATGAAGGAGCTCATATCCGATCTAGGTGTCATACCTAGTGCATTGGGACCAATGAAAATCTTTTGTGACAATACTGGTGCAATTGCCTTAGCAAAGGAATCCAGATTTCACAAGAGAACCAAGCACATCAAAAGACGCTTCAATTCCATCCGGGATTTAGTCCAGGTGGGAGACATAGAAATTTGCAAGATACATACAGATCTTGTAACATCCCAAAATTCTAAATTTTGGAATGTTATAATAAACAGATAGATTGGATTGATTGTCTGATTGATTGACTGAAAGTGAGTGAAATTCGAAAATCTTTTGAAATTTAAATGAGAGGGAATAAAAGGACTTTCCCAAACTTTCATTTTGCTTTTATGATCTCCATGAATTCAAATTCTTTTCATCACAAAACCCTCGAGAGAAGATGACATGACTTCTTCCATTTATTTAAATGACAAGGGGTGTTGAAAAATATTTGAATTTCATTTGAAAATATTTTCCAATTCTGAAACTTTATGCAACTCAATGATTTTCACGAGAGAAGATAAAATGACTTCTTCAAAACAAATGAAATATGAGTTGGGAGTTTCAAAGGATTAAAATCAAAGTCCCATTGAAATTATTTTCAATATTGGAGTTATTTGAGTTGTATTCAAATTATTTTTCTCCAAAAACAAAATATACAGAAAATAGGGTAACATGATTCCCTACATCAGAAAATTGGAGAAAAACAAATTTGAAATCATTTTGGTATTTTTAAAATGATTTTTATTGGATTTTTGATAAGGCAGCAGCACTGTTTGATTTATTAAAATTTGTGTGGATTTTATTTGAATTTACAAAAATGTTCACGCTGTTGGAAATCTTTTTCTGAAAATTTTGATATATTATATGCCTATATAATATTTTACTTTTATTTGTTTTTATTTTGTTTGTCGGAGTTTTAAAAAAAACAAAAAAAAAACAAAACTCCCGCCTAACTGGGCCGGCCCAGCTCCCCAGCCAGGCCCAGCGCAGCCCGTCCCTGATCTCCCGCAGGAGACCGGCTCCCACACGCCGACCGCCGCCGCCGTGGCCGACCCGGCCACCTCCGCGCCGCCTTGCCCCCTCCTCCACGCAAGCCCGCCTCCCCGCCTCCTATATATACCGCCGCCTCGACCCCCCCCCTCTCTCTCCCCGCGCCGCCGCCCTCCCGCCGCAAGCCGCGCCGCGCCGGAGCTCGCCTGCCGCCGCCGCACTTAGCCGCCCGCGCCGCCGTCGCGCCTGGATTCGCCGCCCCGCACCGCCGTTGCCCGCCGCTGCGACCTCGCTGCCTCGCCGCACCTCTCCGCCGCCCCGCGCCACCGCCAACCGTCGCCGGAGCCGAGCCGCCGCGCCGAAGCCCGCCGTCGCCGTTCGGTTTTCTTGCCCGAACCGCTGATCCGGTAAACCGCCAGGCCCGGTTTATTTCGTTTAGGGTTTAGGTTTTTTTTCGGTTTTCTGTTTTAAAACCCGGTTTTTCTTTTAATCTAGTTATTTAGTGAACGTTCGCTGGTTAGGGTTAGAAAACGAACGTTCGCTATTTAGTTTTTTCTTTTTCTGTTATTTTCGGCCACAGGTCCCAGGATCGAAACCTGGCTCTGATACCATCTTGTAGCGACCCGACCCGAATGGATCAAGTCTCTGTGCTTCAGTGTCATCCCTGGATCGGTATGCTGACACACACAGTACTCGAGGATTTATAACAGAGGTAAATCACATGTATAAAGTAACGTAAATACTATTACCTCAATCCAAAATAGCGGAAGTAACAAGGTTGTGGATTCCCATCAACACCAACGGCAAAGTTGAGTGTAGAAATCGTAACCCTAACGTATCACTTACTCGTCGTAAGATATCCTGCAACATGAAACGTTGCAGCCCGAAAACGGGTCAGTACATTGAATGTACTGGCAAATTCACACCATAGAGAAATGATGAACAAAGGCTATCACTACATGCATATATGGCTGGTGGAAAAGCTCTATGGTTATAGTGTTTTTGCGAAAAGCCAATTTTTCCCTACTTCAAAGGAATAAATTTTATTTAACTATCATGGTGGTTGTGAAACATTGAGATGGTTGACAGCATCTCAATCCCAATTAAGTATCATCATTAACCCAACAATATTAATTAAAGTAACATGATGAGATCAACGGGATAATCCAAGAACTAGATACTCAAGATGTCCATAACCGGGGACACGGCTAATCATGATTAGTTTGTACACTCTGCAGAGGTTTGCGCACTTTTCCCCACAAGACTCGATCGCCTTCGCTTGATTCTCGCACTGCATGATGTTTGAGAAACGGATGACCGAGACACAGTCTTTCAGGAACAATCACTCTTTACTCTGGATGGACCGGTACACCTACTTTCCCCTACATCTACTAGTCCACCTCTTCAAGAGATCCTGTAACCTACTCAACTATGCTAGAGCCCATAATAGTTTGTGGCTGCACACGGAAGTTTCTAGCATGAATAATCTTATGATCCCTTTGAGCCTGGGTGGCGGTCCTTATACAAACAGGCAACACTGGGTTCTCCAGGTGCCTCAATCCACCCAGATGTGAGTTTTAGTTGCCACCTTAGGTAAACCATTATTAACAATCTCACATCTTGTCATGAATATCTCTCAAAACCCAATCCACGTCTACGAGCATAGCATGGCAATATAATAGCAACGTAGAAGTAACTCCCAAGGGTTTGATAAATAAAACAGGTAATAGGTACTACCTCAACTACTTCCCAATACCCTCAATTTAAATTAGATCCTAACCATGCAATGTTTGAGGGTTGAATCTAATGCACAAAAACTGGGTATGAACGGGATATGATCAAAGTGTGAACTTGCCTGCAATGTTGATGAAGATGATTCGCACTCAAAACTCTTGATAGATCTACTCGTCACACTCCGGTCAATCTATCGCAAGCAAGCAATAGCAACCACACATAAGCAATCACTCAAAAGATCGAGAAGAACGAAGAAGACGATTCGGGAAACATCAAAACCAAACAAATAACTCTTGCAACATAAAACAATTTCTAACAGTACCAAAATTATATGAATTTGGCCTTATCAGAAAGTTTAGGTCAAGAGCTTCGATTTGCAAAAAGAATCAACTAAATCGGAGTTATAAAACTCAAGTTATGATCAAAAGAAGATTCAAATTCAAATCTGTTTGAAAGCAAATTTTAAATTTTCAAAAACATGTTTAAGTTGTTTTACTGGATAGAGGAGATCATAACGAAGAAGTGGGCGTTGGTTTCATTGGATTTGGACAAATGAGTAAAAAGTTATAATCATTTGAAAATCAGGGACTAATCTGTAAATAAAAATCTTCACAGACGGGTCCCTGGCCGAAAATAACAGAAAAAGAAAAAACTAAATAGCGAACGTTCGTTTTCTAACCCTAACCAGCGAACGTTCACTAAATAACTAGATTAAAAGAAAAACCGGGTTTTAAAACAGAAAACCGAAAAAAAACCTAAACCCTAAACGAAATAAACCGGGCCTGGCGGTTTACCGGATCAGCGGTTCGGGCAAGAAAACCGAACGGCGACGGCGGGCTTCGGCGCGGCGGCTCGGCTCCGGCGACGGTTGGCGGTGGCGCGGGGCGGCGGAGAGGTGCGGCGAGGCAGCGAGGTCGCAGCGGCGGGCAACGGCGGTGCGGGGCGGCGGATCCAGGCGCGACGGCGGCGCGGGCGGCTAAGTGCGGCGGCGGCAGGCGAGCTCCGGCGCGGCGCGGCTTGCGGCGGGAGGGCGGCGGCGCGGGGAGAGAGAGAGGGGGTCGAGGCGGCGGTATATATAGGAGGCGGGGAGGCGGGCTTGCGTGGAGGAGGGGGCAAGGCGGCGCGGAGGTGGCCGGGTCGGCCACGGCGGCGGCGGTCGGCGTGCGGGAGCCGGTCTCCTGCGGGAGATCGGGGACGGGCTGCGCTGGGCCTGGCTGGGGAGCTGGGCCGGCCCAGTTCGGCGGGAGTTTTGTTTTTTTTTGTTTTTTTTAAAACTCCGACAAACAAAATAAAAACAAATAAAAGTAAAATATTATATAGGCATATAATATATCAAAATTTTCAGAAAAAGATTTCCAACAGCGTGAACATTTTTGTAAATTCAAATAAAATCCACACAAATTTTAATAAATCAAACAGTGCTGCTGCCTTATCAAAAATCCAATAAAAATCATTTTAAAAATACCAAAATGATTTCAAATTTGTTTTTCTCCAATTTTCTGATGTAGGGAATCATGTTACCCTATTTTCTGTATATTTTGTTTTTGGAGAAAAATAATTTGAATACAACTCAAATAACTCCAATATTGAAAATAATTTCAATGGGACTTTGATTTTAATCCTTTGAAACTCCCAACTCATATTTCATTTGTTTTGAAGAAGTCATTTTATCTTCTCTCGTGAAAATCATTGAGTTGCATAAAGTTTCAGAATTGGAAAATATTTTCAAATGAAATTCAAATATTTTTCAACACCCCTTGTCATTTAAATAAATGGAAGAAGTCATGTCATCTTCTCTCGAGGGTTTTGTGATGAAAATAATTTGAATTCATGGAGATCATAAAAGCAAAATGAAAGTTTGGGAAAGTCCTTTTATTCCCTCTCATTTAACTTTCAAAAGATTTTCGAATTTCACTCACTTTCAGTCAATCAATCAGACAATCAATCCAATCTATCTGTTTATTATAACATTCCAAAATTTAGAATTTTGGGATGTTACAGATCTGAATGTTGCAGACCCGTTGACTAAGCCTCTTCCACGAGGAAAACATGATCAGCACCAAGACTCCATGGGTGTAAGAATCATTACTGTGTAATCTAGATTATTGACTCTAGTGCAAGTGGGAGACTGAAGGAAATATGCCCTAGAGGCAATAATAAAGTTATTATTTATTTCCTTATATCATGATAAATGTTTATTATTCATGATAGAATTGTATTAACCGGAAACATAATACATGTGTGAATACATAGACAAACAGAGTGTCACTAGTATGCCTCTACTTGACTAGCTCGTTGATCAAAGATGGTTATGTTTCCTAGCCATAGACATGAGTTGTCATTTGATTAATGGGATCACATCATTAGGAGAATGATGTGATTGACTTGACCCATTCCGTTAGCTTAGCACTCGATCGTTTAGTATGTTGCTATTGCTTTCTTCATGACTTATACATGTTCCTATGACTATGAGATTATGCAACTCCCGTTTACCGGAGGAACACTTTGTGTGCTACCAAACGTCACAACGTAACTGGGTGATTATAAAGGTGCTCTATAGGTGTCTCCAAAGGTACTTGTTGAGTTGGCGTATTTCGAGATTAGGATTTGTCACTCCGATTGTCGGAGAGGTATCTCTGGGCCCACTCAGTAATACACATCACTATAAGCCTTGCAAGCATTGTGACTAATGAGTTAGTTGCGGGATGATGTATTACGGAACGAGTAAAGAGACTTGCCGGTAACGAGATTGAACTATGTATCGAGATACCAACGATCGAATCTCGGGCAAGTAACATACCGATGACAAAGGGAACAAGGTATGTTGTTATGCGGTCTGATCGATAAAGATCTTCGTAGAATATGTGGGAACCAATATGAGCATCCAGGTTCCGCTATTGGTTATTGACCGGAGAGGTGTCTCGGTCATGTCTACATAGTTCTCGAACCCGTAGGGTCCGCACGCTTAACGTTACGATGACAGTTATATTATGAGTTTATATGTTTTGATGTACCGAAGGTTGTTCGGAGTCCCGGATGTGATCACGGACATGACGAGGAGTCTCGAAATGGTCGAGACATAAAGATTGATATATTGGAAGCCTATGTTTGGACATCGGAAGTGTTCCGGGTGAAATCAGGATTTTTCCGGAGTACCGGGAGGTTACCGGAACCCCCCGGTAACTTAATGGGCCTTAGTGGGCCTAGGTGGAAGAGAGGAGAGGAGGCCAGGGCAGGGCCGCACGCCCCTCCCCCCAATCCGAATAGGACAAGGAGAGGGGGCGGCGCCCCCCCTTTCCTTCCTCCCCTCCACCTCTTCCCCCTCTCTCTCCTAGTCCAACATGGAAAAGGGGGGAGTCCTACTCCCGGTAAGAGTAGGACTCCTCCTGGCGTGCCTCTCCCCTTAGCCGGTCGAACCCCCCTTGCTCCTTTATATACGGGGGCAAGGGGGCACCTCTAGACACACAATTGATCATTGATCTGTTAGCCGTGTGCGGTGCCCCCTCCACCATATTACACCTCGATAATATCGTAGTGGTGCTTAGGCGAAGCCCTGCGTCGGTAGAACATCAACATTGTCACCACGCCGTCGTGCTGACAAAACTCTCCCTCAACACTCGGCTGGATCGGAGTTCGAGGGACGTCATCGAGCTGAACGTGTGCTGAACTCGGAGGTGCCGTGCGTTCGGTACTTGATCGGTCGGATCGTGAAGACGTACGACTACATCAACCGCGTTGTGTTAACGCTTCCGCTTTCGGTCTACGAGGGTACGTGGACAACACTCTCCCCTCTCGTTGCTATGCATCACCATGATCTTGCGTGTGCGTAGAATTTTTTTGAAATTACTACGTTCTCCAACACAAAACACATAAACTCATAATAAAACTGTCATCGTAACGTTAAGCGTGCGGACCCTACGGGTTCGAGAACTATGTAGACATGACCGAGACACGTCTCCAGTCAATAACCAATAGCGGAACCTGGATGCTCATATTGGCTCCCACATATTCTACGAAGATCTTTATCGGTCAGACCACATAACAACATACGTTGTTCCCTTTGTCATCGGTATGTTACTTGCGCGAGATTCGATCGTCGGTATCTCAATACCTAGTTCAATCTCGTTACTAGCAAGTCTCTTTACTCGTTCCGTAATACATCATCCCGCAACTAACTCATTAGTTGCAATGTTTGCAAGGCTTAAGTGATGTGCATTACCGAGAGGGCCCAGAGATACCTCTCCAACAATCGGAGTGACAAGTCCTAATCTCAAAATACACCAACCCAACAAGTACCTTCGGAGACACCTGTAGAGCACCTTTATAATCACCCAGTTACGTTGTGATGTTTGGTAGCACACAAAGTGTTCCTCCGGTAAACGGGAGTTGCATAATCTCATAGTCATAGGAACATGTATAAGTCATGAAGAAAGCAATAGCAACATACTAAACGATCGTGTGCTAAGCTAACGGAATGGGTCATGTCAATCACATCATTCTCCTAATGATGTGATCCCGTTAATCAAATGACAACTCATGTCTATGGCTAGGAAACTTAACCATCTTTGATCAACGAGCTAGTCAAGTAGAGGCATACTAGTGACACTCTGTTTATCTATGTATTCACACATGTATTATGTTTCCGGTTAATACAATTCTAACATGAATAATAAACATTTATCATGATATAAGGAAATAAATAATAACTTTATTATTGCCTCTAGGGCATATTTCCTTCAGTCTCCCACTTGCACTAGAGTCAATAATCTAGATTACACAGTAATGATTCTAACACCCATGGAGCCTTGGTGCTGATCATGTTTTGCTCGTGGAAGAGGCTTAGTCAACTTGTCTGCAACATTCAAATCCGTATGTATCTTGCAAATTTCTATGTCTCCCACCTGGACTAGATCCCAGATGGAATTGAAGCGTCTCTTGATGTGCTTGGTTCTCTTGTGAAATCTGGATTCCTTCGCCAAGGCAATTGCTCCAGTATTGTCACAAAAGATTTTCATTGGACCCGATGCACTAGGTATGACACCTAGATCGGATATGAACTCCTTCATCCAGACTCCTTCATTTGCTACTTCCGAAGCAGCTATGTACTCTGCTTCACACGTAGATCCCGCCACGACGCTTTGTTTAGAACTGCAACAACTGACAGCTCCACCGTTCAATGTAAACACGTATCCGGTTTGTGATTTAGAATCGTCTGGTTTAGTGTCAAAGCTTGCATCAACGTAACCATTTACGATGAGCTCTTAGTCACCTCCATAAATGAGAAACATATCCTTAGTCCTTTTCAGGTACTTCAGGATGTTCTTGACCGCTGTCCAATGATCCACTCCTGGATTACTTTGGTACCTCCCTGCTAGACTTATAGCAAGGCACACATCAGGTCTGGTACACAGCATTGCATACATGATAGAGCCTATGGCTGAAGCATAGGGAACATCTTTCATTTTCTCTCTATCTTCTGCAGTGGTCGGGCATTGAGTCTTACTCAACTTCACACCTTGTAACACAGGCAAGAACCCTTTCTTTGCTTGATCCATTTTGAACTTCTTCAAAACTTTGTCAAGGTATGTGCTTTGTGAAAGTCCAATTAAGCGTCTTGATCTATCTCTATAGATCTTAATGCCCAATATGTAAGCAGCTTCACCGAGGTCTTTCATTAAAAACTGTTATTCAAGTATCCCTTTATGCTATCCAAAAATTCTATATCATTTCCAATCAGCAATATGTCATCCACATATAATATCAGAAATGCTACAGAGCTGCCACTCACTTTCTTGTAAATACAGGCTTCTCCAAAAGTCTGTACAAAACCAAATGCTTTGATCACACTATCAAAGCGTTTATTCCAACTCCGAGAGGCTTGCACCAGTCCATAAACGGATTGCTGGAGCTTGCACACTTTGTTAGCTCCCTTTGGATCGACAAAACCTTCTGGTTGCATCATATACAACTCTTCTTCCAAAAATCCATTCAGGAATGCAGTTTTGACATCCATCTGCCAAATTTCATAATCATAAAATGCGGCAATTGCTAACATGATTCGGACGGACTTAAGCATCGCTACGGGTGAGAAGGTCTCATCGTAGTCAATCCCTTGAACTTGTCGAAAACCTTTCGCAACAAGTCGAGCTTTGTAGACAGTAACATTACCGTCAGCGTCATTCTTCTTCTTGAAGATCCATTTATTCTCAATTGCTTGCCGATCATTGGGCAAGTCAACCAAAGTCCACACTTTGTTCTCATACATGGATCCCATCTCAGATTTCATGGCCTCAAGCCATTTTGCGGAATCTGGGCTCACCATCGCTTCTTCATAATTCGTAGGTTCATCATGATCTAGTAGCATGACTTCCAGAACAGGATTACCGTACCACTCTGGTGCAGATCTTACTCTGGTTGATCTACGAGGTTCAGTAACAACTTGATCTGAAGTTTCATGATCATCATCATTAACTTCCTCACTAATTGGTGTAGGTGTCACAGAAACCGGTTTCTGTGATGAACTACTTTCCAATAAGGGAGCAGGTACAGTTACCTCATCAAGTTCTACTTTCCTCCCACTCACTTCTTTCGAGAGAAACTCCTTCTCTAGAAAGGATCCATTTTTAGCAACAAATGTCTTGCCTTCGGATCTGTGATAGAAGGTGTACCCAACGGTCTCCTTGGGTATCCTATGAAGACACATTTCTCCGATTTGGGTTCGAGCTTATCAGGTTGAAGCTTTTTCACATAAGCATCGCAGCCCCAAACTTTGGTTTCTTGCCAAACCATAGTTCATAAGGCGTCGTCTCAACGGATTTCGATGGTGCCCTATTTAACGTGAATGCGGCCGTCTCTAAAGCATAACCCCAAAACGATAGCGGTAAATCAGTAAGAGACATCATAGATCGTACCATATCTAGTAAAGTATGATTACGACGTTCGGACACACCATTACGCTGTGGTGTTCCGGGTGGCGTGAGTTGCGAAACTATTCAGCATTGTTTCAAATGTAGACCAAACTCGTAACTCAAATATTCTCCTCCACGATCAGATCGTAGAAACTTTATTTTCTTGTTACGATGATTTTCAACTTCACTCTGAAATTCTTTGAACTTTTCAAATGTTTCAGACTTATGCTTCATCAAGTAGATATACCCATATCTGCTTAAATCATCTGTGAAGGTGAGAAAATAACGATATCCGCCACGAGCCTCAACATTCATCGGACCACATACATCTGTATGTATGATTTCCAACAAATCTGTTGCTCTCTCCATAGTACCGGAGAACGGCGTTTTAGTCATCTTGCCCATGAGGCACGGTTCGCAAGTACCAAGTGATTCATAATCAAGTGGTTCCAAAAGTCCATCAGTATAGAGTTTCTTCATGCGCTTTACACCGATATGACCTAAACGGCAGTGCCACAAATAAGTTGCACTATCATTATCAACTCTGCATCTTTTGGCTTCAACATTATGAATATGTGTATCACTACTATCGAGATTCATCAAAAATAGACCACTCTTCAAGGGTGCATGACCATAAAAGATATCACTCATATAAATAGAACAACCATTATTCTCTGATTTAAATGAATAACCGTCTCGCATCAAACAAGATCCAGATATAATGTTCATGCTCAACGCTGGCACCAAATAACAATTATTTAGGTCTAAAACTAATCCCGAAGGTAGATGTAGAGGTAGCGTGCCGACCGCGATCACATCGACTTTGGAACCATTTCCCACGCGCATCGTCACCTCGTCCTTGGCCAGTGTTCGCTTAATCCGTAGTCCCTGTTTCGAGTTGCAAATATTAGCAACAGAACCAGTATCAAATACCCAGGTGCTAGTGCGAGCTCTAGTAAGGTACACATCAATAACATGTATATCACATATACCTTTGTTCACCTTGCCATCCTTCTTATCCGCCAAATACTTTGGGCAGTTCCGCTTCCAGTGACCAGTCTGCTTGTAGTAGAAGCACTCAGTCCCCAACATCGATGCGACACCTTCCTTGTGCTGCCCATCCCCGGCATCCTCCTACAAAGACCGCCTCATCTTCAGGCCCACCACCCGTCGCCGCCACCCTCTCCTGGCTGGAGAAGTAGACCGGCCGTCGCGTAGATCGGCCGGCGGCGGCGCCCTACCCAAACGCATCGAACAAGCCCGTGCTCGTATGTGTTGCCCGCTCGTGTTTCCTTTTTTTCTCAGATTAGACACTTTAAAAAGGACTGCGTGTTGAGCCAGCGCCAGCATGCAACCGCTCACCTGGATCTTCTCTCAACAATCAACAATACACAATGAATTCAGTAACCACCATGAATCAAGTCCCTGATGGCGAGTTCAACAACACATATAACAACTAACACGAATTACTCATCAATTAAGAACCATTAATCGAATTCAGCAGCACATACAGATGCCTGGCCCACGCCCCTCCTGCTTCCAACTCCATTGCAAGTGGTGAATCATGAATAATAAAAATTGCATCATCGGAACAGAGTGGAAGGGAAGGAGGGACGGGGGTTTGAGGAGTTACCATTCCTGTCGCCAGAGAGGAAGCTGCGTCCATGTAGGCGATGAATATGGCGCCGGAGGTGTGGAGGAAGATGAGCAGGAGCGTCCGCTAGGGTTCGGAGCCGCCATCGTCACTCTGCGAGGAGCTCGTGGTGGAGCCAGTTATCCAGCTATGGCGGGAATGCCATGGCCGCCCTGCCTCCTCTCTTCTCACGGCTGCGGCTAGGCGCTCGCACCACCGTGGCCGTGGATCCGCGAATCCCGCCGCCATGGTCTTTGCGAGGATGTCGAGCTGGAACCCCACGTGCTTGGTTTGGATCCAACCATGGCGGGAGCGACATGGCCTCGCCTCTCGATAAGGGGGAAGAGAAGGGAAGTGATAGGAGGGGAGGGGAGGTCGCCGGTGCGGAGAGGCCGGCGGCGGCGGGGTGGCGGCGTCGCCTGATGCAGTCGGGGTCGAGGGGGATTTGGGAACGCTCGCGTGGATAAGACAGAACAATGGAGCGCGGGTTGAATACTAAGAAGTGTAGGGTTATTTTTGCAAAAACGAAACGTTTCTCACATATCCACTTAAAGTAGGACTGCGGGTTGAATAGCAAGAAACACGGGGACTTTTTCTGCAAATTTCCGCGATGACGTACGACCAGAAGCCATCGCTGGTTTATTAGTAGGTAAAGATATATATATATATATATATATATATATATATATATATATATATATATATATATATATATATGGGAAAAGTCTAAAAAACCTGAATTCGTATTCGAAGTCTGAATCAAACCTTAAACTCCCAATCCCTGAAATTGCCACCATGTACTTTATAATCCCAGCTTATCCCGGCTGATTTGTGCGAGTACTCGTTTGTGTTGAGCGGGTTTGCGTATGTGGCAGATTTGGGACGGGAAATACTCACTAGCTGGACTGACCACAGGCCCTACCATCGCAGCTCTTAAACCTCACCACCAAACCGCTGCCACCCTTGACGGTTCCCCTTCCTGTCCCTTCTCCTTCCCCTTCCTGTGCGGCGGCAATGGCGATCGGGGACTGACATCGGGGATAGCAAGACGATCGCGACGGCTGGTGGAAACATCGGTAATCCTCATCCATGTCTTGACATTCTTCTGGTAGTTGCATCTGCCGCCAATCACAGGCTCTAGTTAGGGTCGTGAGCTCTGAAAATTTTAGGTTTGTAGGTCTTTCTGTTTGTGCGAAAAAGTTGGATTTGATCCTCAATTTAGTTTGGATTAGTTGTATTCGTCGTTGATTGTTGGAAAAAATTTGTGGCAATGCAGGCTAGGGTTTGTGTTGTGACCATGGATCCAAGTGAGAAATTGACTGTGCGGTTTCATTTTGGTGGGCAATTTGTTCGAATTGGGCCAAATTTGGATTACATTGGTGGGGATGAGGAAATGTCAGAGTTAGAGAGGGACAAAGTGTCCCTACCTGAGGTCAAAGGCTTTCTTGGTGATCACATAACTTTTAAAGAAAGTATGAAAATTTACTTTCTATTGCCTGGTAAAGAACTAGTGAATGGCTTGTTATTTCTCTCTGATGATGCTGGTTGTATGAAGATGTCAGAATACACTACTGATGGTGGAGTAGCTGAGGTTTATGTGGAATATTTTGGGGAGCAGGATAATCAAAGTGGCAGTGAAGACAGTGTTAGTGACTTTGGGGATGAGATAGGTATTGATGCTGATGAAGAAAGTGATACTGCACCTGACTGTATTACAACTGCAGAAGATGATCATGTGCTTGTACCAAATCAGAGAGGAGTGATAACTGAAATACTTAGTAGCCCTACAAAACGTAAGTTTATGAAGAAACAGAGGGATGATACAGGGCAATGCTCTCAAGTGAATGTGTGTGCAGATCTCATAACTGGCAGCTCTCAGGTACTAGATCCTGCATCACAAGGTGGTACTGCTGCTGCAATCACTATAGCAGGAACTCAATAGCCAACAATCCAACAAGTACAAGAAGAGGCAGTACATGATGACAGTGGTTCTGAAGATTCAGATAGTGATGCTGATGATAGTGACTATGTGGCAGGTAGTGATGACAGTGGATTGGATGAAGAATATGTGGAACTAAGGGAACAAGCAAAGGCCTTTAAGAAGAAAATCAGAGCCTCTAAGAGGTGGGCTGAAAGTAATCCTTCAGGTGCTGTTCCAATTGATCTAGTGGCAAATGTGGAAGAAGTGATAGGAGAAGATTACTTCGACTCAGATGATGAGGACTACTCATATGATGATCAAATAGATGATGATGGCCATATTGTTAGGAGGAAGAGCCAATTCATCAGGTATAACCCAAAGACAGAGATTCCTACTTTCTGTTTAGGGATGGTGTTTAGGAGCAAGAATCAGGTGAAAAAAGCACTAATAAAATATGGACTGCTCACAAAAAGAAGTATTATTTTCATGAAGTCAGAGGATGAAAGGTTAGGGCCAAGTGTGATTGGACAGGATGTCCATGGCTCATTTATGGAGCAAAGACAAGCAGGTGTTCCAGATTTCAGGTTTTGACATATGAGAGTGAACATATGTGTGCTCCAAACAGGGACAATCACCTTGTAACTGCTAAAGTGATTGCTAGAAGATATGAGGATATCTTAAGGGCCAACCCCACTTGGAAGATTGACAGCATTAAGGCCACTGTTTTGAAGGATTTCTTTGCTGATGTATCAACATCAAAGTGTAAGGCTGCAAAGAAGATAGTGTCACAGAAGCTATTAGAAGGGATGAAAGAGGAGTACACTAAGGTCTTTGACTACCAGCTAGAATTGCTGAGAAGCAATCCTGGCAGTACCATACTTGTTGGATTGGATCCTGAATATATGGACCAAAATATATTCCAGAGATTCTATGTGTGTTTCAATGCTATGAAAAAGGGTTTTAAAGCATGTAGAAGGGTGATTGGCCTTGATGGTTGCTTCTTTAAAGGAGCATGTCAAGGTGAGCTCCTTTGTGCTGTTGGTAGGGATGCTAACAACCAAATGTACCCAATTGCTTGGGCAATAGTAGAGCAAGAAACAACAAAAAGTTGGGAATGGTTTATTGGACTTCTTATCAAAGACTTGGACATAAAAAATCAAGGTGAAGGCTGGGTGTTCATTTCTGATCAACAAAAGGTAATTTATGATCTTTATGACCATGTTGTTAATCATTGTTATTTGGTCGCCTCGATGGAGCACGACCTAGTCTACTTATTTTATAGCATATTTTAGTCATGATGTTTGGTCGCCTCGACGGAGCACGACCTAGTCTACTTATTTTATAGCATATTTTAGTCATGATGTTTGGTCGCCTCGACGGAGCACGACCTGGTCTACTTATTTTATAGCACATTTCATTATCAATTTATGTGTGGTACTATGGTTTAAATTGCATACAATTATCATGTAGGGTTTAATCAGCAGCATGCAAGATTATCTTCCAAAGGCACAACACAGGATGTGTGCTAGACACATATATGCTAACTGGAGAAAAAATCATAGAGAGCATGCTCTACAGAAGAAGTTTTGGGCTATAGCAAAGGCTGCAAACAGAGAAGATTTCATGTATAGAAAAGCAAAGTTAGCTCAAGACACACCTGAAGGGGCAATGGACATAATGAAAATAGAGCCTAAGCATTGGGCAAGAGCTTTTTTCCCCGTTGGTTCGCTATGTGACTCAGTGGACAATAACCTCTGTGAGTCATTCAACAATGCAATCATTGAGGCCAGATTCTATCCTTGCATATCTATGTTGGAAAAGGTTAGACAGAAAATGACAAAGAGGGTACAAGAAAACAGAGAAAAATCTAAGAAGTGGACTAACAATCCAATTTGCCCAAATATCTTTAAAAACCTTAAGGTGAACATCAAATTGACTCAATTTTGTGATGTGCTCTGGAATGGGAAAGAGGGATTTGAGGTTAAGCATGTCAATGGAAGAGGAAGGACCTATACAGTAAATTTAGAGAAGAGGACATGCTCTTGTGGGTACTTACAGCTTGCAGGCCTGCCTTGCTGCCATGATATAAGTGCTATATATAAGTCTGGTAGAAGAATTGAAGATTTTATTGACAAGTGTTACTCAGTTGAGCAGTTCAAGAAAATATATGAGCATTGTTTGCAACCAGTTGAAGGTGAGGAAAGGTGGCCTATTTCTCAGAATCCCAGACAACAAGCTCCAGGATATGTTAGCATGCCTGGTAGGCCTAGGAAGAATGACAGGAGGAGGGAAGAAGGAGAAGCACCAAAAGGAAAGAAGATGTCAAAACATGGGATTAAGATAACTTGCAGTATGTGTAGCAGCAAAGGCCACAATAAGATAGGTTGCCACAAAAATCCAGAAAAAGGGAAGAAAAAGAATGCCTTTTGAAGAAAGCAGGGAGGAAAATGAAGGAATCTGAGGTATATAATTCTGCAGATTTATCATTAATTATGCATTTCTTGTAATGGTTATGCATTTTTCTCATATATTAAGGCATTGTTTTTTCCAACAGCAAGCACACACTGATGCTCAGATCAAAGCAAGCCAACAGGATAACTGCAAAGGAAAAGCAACTGGCGAAGCAAGTGGAGAGAAGAGGGAGATTCCTAAAAAACATAATTTTTAAGCCAAGAAAAAAGCAAAGAAGTGATCCTACTAGACTTGTGCTTTCTGGTCATCTTAGTATGTCAGTATTGTTAAACTGGTCATCTGTCCTGTTTGGTTGAACTTATGGTTTAGTCCTTTTGGTTGAACTACTGGTGTATGCACTATTATTTGTGTTGAACTTGACCTGGATGCACTGATCGTGTATGAACTTGTCCTGGTAATGTGATGTTTGGTACTCTGCCACTTCCACTTTAAATCTGTGCCATGACCTGCTATTGTTTGCTACTCTAAATCTGTCAAATTCCAAAGAAGAAAAGGCTGGCACATAGCTATTGTGAGCTATTTGAATTCTGCCAAAAAACTTACAGAGCAGCTCAAATTCCAAAGAAGAAAAGGCTGGCACATAGCTACTATGAGCTATCTGAATTCTGCCAAAAAATACAGTGCAGCTGTAATATTTTTGCAGACTGAGACACAATTTAAAGTGCCCAAGCAACTGGAGAGAAGAGGAAAATTTGCACTCATAATCATCAGAATTATTTTAAAGTGCGCAAAAGGAATTAATATCACTGGCAGATGACACAAATGTACTCTACAAATCATAAATCCTGCCATTACATCATCCAACCATTACATTGATCCTCTACCTAGCAGAAACCCTGCAAATAGACCAACAACTACACTGTTACACAGTTATACATTGTATTTCTCTCCATCCTTTCCTCTACCTAGCAGAAACCCTGCAAATAGACCAACAACTACACTGTTACACAGTTATACATTGTATTTCTCTCCATCCTTTCAGACCTAGCCAATATTCCTTTAATTTCTTCATTCTTCTCATGAATTTGTTGTGCCAGTACAGCCTCTGCTCCACTTATCCTCCCCTATTCTAGCCATGCCATCGGTCTGAATCAAAATAGACAACAGTTCCAAACAATAAAAAATGGGAAATCTCAAAAAGGAATGAAGAAATTCAGTTCAAAGGAGGAAGATGAGGATCTTACAATCCCGAGCACGCAACAATAGTATCTTCTTCCAGGATTTTTGTCGCTCCAGGAAATCCAACGGGTTGCCTTCTTCGACGGCTTGCAGTAGCATGGCCTCGACGGCTGGTACGCCATCGGGTCCTCTCGATAGGGCACCGGCGACCTGGATGGTGCCCTACGACGGCGCCCTCCGTCTGAGTACAATGAACCAGAGGACGATGCCATTGGCGATTGCTCTGTCGCCGCCCGCCTCCCCTCCCCTCCTCGAACCCTAATTTCTTTCCCCACCGAGTGGACCGAGCGGCCCAGGCATTCTTTTTATTCCCTTTTTCTTCACGGCCCAGACAACGGCCCAGATTGGCGATTGCAGCGATCCAGCGGGGCCTGACATCAGTCCTACGTGGGGTCTTATTCCAAGTTTCCAACCCAATCCGTCACACGCCAGCAGTCCCGAAGCGCAAATGAAGTTTTAGCACAAATCAGCCGGGATTATAAAGTACAGGGTGGCAATTTCAGGGATTGGGAATTTAAAGTTCGATTCAGACTTCGAATATGAATTCAGGTTTTTTTAGAATTTTCCCTATATATATATATATATATATATATATATATATATATATATATATATATTAGGGAGAGATTGCACATATACTTCCTCCGTTCCCAAATATAAGTCTTCGTAGAGATTCCAATAAATGACGACATACGAAGCAAAATGAGTCAATCTACACTTTAAAATATGTCTACATATATCTGTATGTTATAATCCATTTGAAATGTCTAAAAAGACTTATATTTAGGAACGGAGAGAGTAAGTCATATCTCATTAGTCTCACGTGAAAATTCATGTTGGTATTTTTTTCTTTTTCCTTTTCTTTTTATCCTCGATTGAGTCATTTAGACGTGTAATAACTAGAATACATCGATGTGCCCTAGACAGGGCGAAGAGGAGAGAGGCAGAGAGGGAGAGGGAGGGGCGCGCTAGGGGGAAAATGGGGGCTAGGGTTCGGGTGGAGGAGGGGCGCTGGGTTTAAGTAGGGGGCGGCGCCGGCCGGTGGCCAGATGGCCGACAAGATCCTCCCCCCTCCCGCTCCTGTAGCAAGGAGGGGGAACGGTGAGGCGTGCGGCTGGGCCGGCCTGGCTCGGCCAGTGAGGCCAGCTGGGCCATTTGGCCCAGGGAAGGGGGTTTTCTTTTATTTATTTATTTGTTTTGTTTTCTTTTTGTTTATTTTCTTTTTATTATTTAATTTAATTTCCACATTATTTTAGTTTACTAAAAATATGAGACCCACACCTAAATTAGTGTTTTAGTTTAATCCTCTGCCACAAAAAGTTTGGTGCAAAAATAAAATACTTTGCATATTTTTATTATGTAAAAGCCATTTAAATAATTGTTTAAGCCACCGTTTTAATCGTTTTAGTGCATTAAAACCTTTTATAAAAATGTGGTCTCTTCACCAATAATACTTATGAATTATTTGCCATAGTTTGCACATTTTAGTTTTGACATTATGAAAACTTTAAATTTTGATTTTAATCTAAATTTGAATTCGAACCGATTTGAATCTAAGCGAGATTAGCAACAGTAACAGCGATGACATGCATCATTAACTTGGCATTACTGTAGCTTAATTATCCGGGCGTTACAGTTTGCAAGGTGAATTCTTTGAAGATGGTAAAGAACCGGATCGTGAAGCGATCGCGGAAGAATTGAGGATGTTGCAATACTATGCTCAAACTTGTGATATTCTCTTCAAAGGATTGTGCCCCAAAGAATTCAAAGAAAATCAGCCGCCTTGAGAATGCAAAGGAGATTTGGGATACTTTGGTTGATATGCATGAAGGTACCGAGTCCGTCAAGGAATCCAAGTTGGATGTGCTTCAAAGTCAACTTGACAAGTTCAAGATGAAGGATGGTGAAGGAGTCGCCGAAATATACTCTAGGCTTGCTCTCAACACAAATGAGATTGCCGGCTTAGGAGATGAAGAGATGACCGACAAATTCATCATCAAGAAGATCCTTAGAGCTTTGGATGGCAAATATGATACCGTGTGCACATTGATCCAAATGATCCCCAATTACAAAGATCTCAAGCCCACGGAAGTCATTGGTAGAATTGTTGCTCATGAGATGTCACTTAAGGATAGAGAAGAGCTTCACAACAAGTCAAATGGTGCTTACAAAGCTTCAAGTGATGCTCCCGTAACATCAAATGACAAGCAAGTCTCCAATGAAGAATTGAGCTTAATGGTGAAGAACTCCAACAAATTCTACAAGAGTGCAAGCAAAGAGAGAAGCTCCAAGTCAAGGTCCTATGATGACAAAAGATCTTCTAGTCATGATCGTAATTGCTACAATTGTGGAAGACGCGGACACTACTCCAATGAGTGTACGGCTCCCTAGAAGAAAAGAGAAGACTCGCCAAAAAAGGAGAAGTAGAAGAGATGAATCACCTCCAAGGGAGAGAAGGAGTAGAGATGATCGTGATGAACGAAAACCCTCTCGAAGAAGCAAAGATTCGAAAAGGAAGTACAAGTCATCAAAGAGCTACCCAAGACGAAGACATGAAGCTCATATTGGTGAATGGGTATCCAGTTCTGACTCCGACAACTACTCCGAGAGAAGCTATCACTCCGACTCCGAATATACTCAAGATAAAGGTGTTGCTGGTCTTGCACTAGTGTCATCCAACTCCCACGATATATTTGATTCACCAAATGAAGGAATTGGAAGATGCTTCATGGCTAAAGGCCCCAAGGTATCACATCCCGAGTATCTTGATTTTGATAGTGATGAAGATGATTTGCTAGGTGATGATGATTTACTTGTTGACAAAACTAGTGATGAAAACTATAATGAACTTGTTAGTAATCATGCTAACAAGATGAAACGAATGAAAATGATAAGAAGAAGATTGAGCGTCTAACTAAAAAACTAAACACTCTTAAGTTAGCTCGTGAAACAACTCAAGAGGATCATAGAGAGATCCTAAGGACTCATGAGAAGCTACTCTTCGAGAAGCTAAATTTAGAGCAAGAGCATGAGTTCTTTAAAGTTATCAACGATGATCTTCGAAAGAGGAGTTCTTCTTACATTGCCAAACGTCTCCTCGTGTCTACTTATATGCCACAAGTAAAATCTAGCAATAAGAGCAATAAAGATTCTTCTTCTAGTAGTAACAATAACCATGCTAAATCCAATATTATTGCTTCTAGTAATTATCTTGATTCCACTAATGATTCTCTTAGCCAAGTTACACTTGAGAAAGAAAATAGCTTATTGAAGGGAATTATAGAAAAAGGTGTTTACAAGAGTCTTGTCGGGAGTAAGCAATTTGAGGATATTGTACGCAAGCAAGGAAGACACCGGACGAATCAAGTTGTTGGTTTTGAACGAAATTCAATGGAAATGGAGTTGAATGGGAAGAAGATCAATACCCCAAGACGAAGTTTGTCTCTCAAAAGGAGAAGTATGACCCCACTTCCTTTGAGGGAACACAAGCTCAAGATGATCTTCCACCACAAGGCCACAAGCTAAAGGGCAAGGAGAAGCTTCAAGAAGAGATTAACTAATTTGAAGAAGCTCCTAAGGCCATGTTCAAGTGGGTTCCCAAGACTACGTCAAGCTCTACTTCGTAAAGTTCACCTACAACTCCAAGGATTCCCATCAAGTTGATGTGGGTCCCAAAGAAGAAGAACTAGAGTGTTCTTGAGGGTGACTCCGCCAAGATGCTTCACTCATATTCATTTTGGCAAGGACTTGTGTGGCACCCCGGCTCAGAGCGACCGGTTTGCCTTGCATTGCCAGCCCAGAGATCATGTCTTTTGGCAACACACAACAAATTGGTACAGAAATACAACCGCTTTATTGATACTAGCGGATCATAGAGTTTGATATTACATCAAGTAGCGAGGCCAAGCGGCACATACGGTGCTGCTGAACATATGTACATTATTTAGTAGACATGAGCAGGGGCCTCGACATCACGATAAGACTACGCGGGAGCGGAACAACGACATAGAAGAACACCATCTCACAAGGACACTGATGTGGACACGGTCTAGACCGCGATGCGATATGCAACTCCAACTCCGATATGATTTCTCCTGAAACTGGCATGACACGCCAGGTCAGTAAATTGAATGTACTTGCAAGCTCACACAAACAAAGCAACAATGACAAACAACAACAATGATATTTAAGCAGGTTTAATGCAAGAATTTAACATGCTACAAATGAAGTGATCGTGCTCATAATTAACAGGGCCTTTCAAACCCGCTTACCATCTCGGTCACCTCGTAACCATGAACCTCATCATGTCAAGGTGATCACTTCCGGATCACAAACGAAACCATCTCGATGGTCTTGACAACTTCATCAACATAACCAGTGCCACAAGTATTCACTTAGTGTGCAAGTTTAATATTTTTGTTGATCCATGATGTGACCTACTACGAACTTGTGTCCATAACCGAGGACGCGGCTATCGATAGATTATACACACTCTGCAGGGGTTAGCACACTATACCCACACCACGGAACCCATGGCCTCAGACACCCATTCAGGTGGACCAACGGCGTTTTGACAGAACCAGTCTATTGCCATGACACTCTCCCGGTCACTCCGACCAACTCCCCTTTGGGCTAAGTCATGGGTGGCCCTGATGCCACTCTGGACATCCAATGGCCACCTTCGTGGCAAAACAATCGTCCCAAACGGGGACATGGTACCAAAACAACTACGGGCACACAAGGTTATACCTGCCTACCAGGCCAGGGTAGCGCCAGGGAATAACCTTCCCTAGTTGGAGGCACCGGCGAGAAGCATAACAACAGACCGTGAAAGGGCCCCCCTCATAAAGGCAAATGTGGTTGCACTTAGGGAAGCTCGATTCGATGGCACCATGAGTCGATCAACAACATGTTCAAGTTGGTTTATTATCAGGTTTCAACTTGCAAATAAATTTACTGAGTCATAGTATGCCATGAGAATGCAATGAATCATGTATGCATCATTTCAACATAATACCGATATGAACTAACTCAAGCATATCATCACATTACTCTACTGCATAGGCTTAGTTATTCAACTAAAATGCTACTGATAACATAACAACATAGCATGAACATGAAACTAGCATCAAATACTTTATATGAATTTTTTATATGCGTTTAAAATAACCATATTCAAGTAAAAACCATAGTTATTGAAATGACACTCTTGCAAATATTTGTGATGGCTTGCCTTAGTGCAGAGGAGGGTCACACTCCCTCTGGTGATCTTCAAGGCAAGTTTCTTCCTCTGAAAATAATTAAAATAACGAAAAGAAAATGTCACATAACACTGTTTAATTCACTAGAAAATAACCACAGCAAACAAAAATCTCATCTTTTGCATGCTGATATAAAATTTCAACACAAAACCAATGCAAAAAAGAATCATGGCATTTGGACTTATAGAATAAAAGTTATAGCTGGTCAAAGTTCAGTCAATATTCTGAATTTAAATTTGATTTTCAAAAAATAAGAAAGGGGTGACGTCGAAGGCGTATTTCGGCGAATATGCCTCCACTCGTACCGCTTTGGGCGCGGGTGGTGAGGCTGACAGTGGGCCCTGCCCGTCAGGTTTAGAGAGAGGGGGAGAGAAACAGAGGAGGGGTGGCGCGTCGCCGGCATTTATCCGGCGAGGAGAGGTCGGCGGCCGCCGTGGAAGGGATGGGACGAAGCACAAGACTACGGTGCACCCGCACATACCCGTAGCTTGGCGAGAGGTGGACGGACGAGGTCAGCGTGGTCGTCTCCAGCGGCTGCACCGGGCGGAGCTCGTCGGAGAGGAAGACGCCGGCGTCGAGAGGTTGTCCCAGAGGCACCTGCTCGGACCAGTGGACCGCCAGGAACACGCCTGAGCAGTCGGTGGAGCTCGAAAGGCAGTGGATGAAGGAAATATGCCCTAGAGGCAATAATAAAGTTATTATTTATTTCCTTATATCATGATAAATGTTTATTATTCATGCTAGAATTGTATTAACCGAAAACATAATACATGTGTGAATACATAGACAAACAGAGTGTCACTAGTATGCCTCTACTAAGACTAGCTTGTTGATCAAAGATGGTTATGTTTCCTAGCCATGGACAAAAGAGTTGTCATTTGATTAAAGGGATCACATCATTAGGAGAATGATGTGATTGACTTGACCCATTCCGTTAGCTTAGCACTCGATCGTTTAGTATGTTGCTATTGCTTTCTTCATGACTTATACATGTTCCTATGACTATGAGATTATGCAACTCCCGTTTACCGGAGGAACACTTTGTGTGCTACCAAATGTCACAACGTAACTGGGTGATTATAAAGGTGCTCTACAGGTGTCTCCGAAGGTACTTGTTGGGTTGGCGTATTTCAAGATTAGGATTTGTCACTCCGATTGTCGGAGAGGTATCTCTGGGCCCTCTCGGTAATACACATCACTTAAGCCTTGAAGGCATTGCAACTAATGAGTTAGTCGCAGGATGATGTATTACGGAACGAGTAAAGAGACTTGCCGGTAACGAGATTAAACTAGGTATTGAGATACCGACGATCGAATATCGGGCAAGTAACATACCGATGACAAATGGAACAACGTATGTTGTTATGCGGTCTGACCGATAAAGATCTTCATAGAATATGTGGGAGCCAATATGAGCATCCAGGTTCCGCTATTGGTTATTCACCGGAGACGTGTCTCGGTCATGTCTACATAGTTCTCGAACCCGTAGGGTCCGCACGCTTAAAGTTTCGATGACGGTTATATTATGAGTTTATGAGTTTTGATGTACCGAAGGTTGTTCGGAGTCCCGGATGTGATCACGGACATGATGAGGAGTCTCGAAATGGTCGAGACATGAAGATTGACATATTGGAAGCCTATATTTGGATATCGGAAGTGTTCCGGGTGAAATCGGGATTTTACCGGAGTACCGAGGGGTTACCGGAACCCCCCGGGGGCTTAATGGGCCATAGTGGGCCTTTGTGGAGAAGAGGAGAGGCGGCCAGGGCAGGGCTGTGCGCCCCTCCCCCCTAGTCCGAATAGGACAAGGAGAGGGGGGCGGCGCCCCCCTTTCCTTCCTCTCTCCCTCCTCTTTCCCCCTCCACTCCTAATCCAACAAGGAAAAGGGAGGGAGTCCTACTCCCGGTGGGAGTAGGAATCCTCCTGACGTGCCCCCTCCTGGCCGGCCGCACCTTCCCCCTTGCTCCTTTATATATGGGGCCAGGGGGCACCCTAGAGACACAACAATTGATCGTTTGATCTTTTAGCCGTGTGCGGTGCCCCCCTCCACCATAGTTCACCTCGATAATACTGTAGCGGTGCTTAGGCGAAGCCCTGCGTCGGTAGAACATCATCATCGTCACCACGCCGTCGTGCTGACGAAACTCTCCCTCAACACTCGGCTGGATCGGAGTTCGAGGGACGTCATCGGGTTGAACGTGTGCTGAACTCGAAGGTGCCGTGCGTTCGATACTTGTTCGGTCGGATCGTGAAGACGTACAACTACATCAACTGCGTTGTGCTAACGCTTCCGCTTTTGGTCTACGAGGGTACGTGGACAACACTCTCCCCTCTCGTTGCTATGCATCATCATGATCTTGCGTGTGCGTAGGAATTTTTTTGAAATTACTACGTTCCCCAACAGTGGCATCCGAGCCAGGTTTTATGCGTAGATGTCATATGCACGAGTAGAACACAAGTGAGTTGTGGGCGATATAAGTCATACTGCTTACCAGCATGTCATACTTTGGTTCGGCGGTATTGTTGGATGAAGCGGCCCGGACCGACATGACGCGTACGCTTACGCTTACGCGAGACTAGTTCTACCGACGTGCTTTGCACACAGGTGGCTGGCGGTTGTCAGTTTCTCCAACTTTAGTTGAACCGAGTGTGGCTACGCCCGGTCCTTGCGAAGGTTAAAACAGCGCCAACTTGACAAACTATCGTTGTGGTTTTGATGCGTAGGAAAGAACGGTTCTTGCTAAGCCCGTAGCAGCCACGTAAAACTTGCAACAACAAAGTAGAGGACGTCTAACTTGTTTTTGCAGGGCATGTTGTGATGTGATATGGTCAAGACATGATGCTAAATTTTATTGTATGAGATGATCATGTTTTGTAACCGAGTTATCGGCAACTGGCAGGAGCCATATGGTTGTTGCTTTATTGTATGCAATGCAATCGCCCTGTAATGCTTTACTTTATCACTAGGCGGTAGCGATAGTCGTAGAAGCATAAGATTGGCGAGACGACAACGATGCTACGATGGAGATCAAGGTGTCGCGCCGGTGATGATGGTGATCATGACGGTGCTTCGGAGATGGAGATCACAAGCACAAGATGATGATGGCCATATCATATCACTTATATTGATTGCATGTGATGTTTATCTTTTATGCATCTTATCTTGCTTTGATTGACGGTAGCATTATAAGATGAACTCTCACTAAATTTCAAGATAAAAGTGTTCTCCCTCAGTATGCACCGTTGCCAAAGTTCATCGTGCCCAGACACCACGTGATGATCGGGTGTGATAAGCTCTACGTCCATCTACAACGGGTGCAAGCCAGTTTTGCACACGCAGAATACTCAGGTTAAACTTGACGAGCCTAGCATATGCAGATATGGCCTCGGAACACTGAGACCGAAAGGTCGAGCGTGAATCATATAGTAGATATGATCAACATAGTGATGTTCACCATTGAAAGCTACTCCATTTCACGTGATGATCGGTTATGGTTTAGTTGATTTGGATCACGTGGTCACTTAGAGGATTAGAGGGATGTCTATCTAAGTGGGAGTTCTTAAGTAATATGATTAATTGAACTTAAATTTATCATGAACTTAGTACCTGATAGTATCTTGCTTGTCTATGTTGATTGTAGATAGATGGCCCGTGCTGTTGTTCCGTTAAATTGTAGTGCATTCCTTGAGAAAGCAAAGTTGAAACATGATGGTAGCAATTACACGGTCTGGGTCCGTAACTTGAGGATTATCCTCATTGCTGCACAGAAGAATTACGTCCTGGAAGCACCGCTGGGTGCCAGGCCTGCTGCAGATGCAACTGACAACATTAAGAACGTCTGGCAGAGCAAAGCTGATGACTACTCGATAGTTCAGTGTGCCATGCTTTACGGCTTAGAACCGGGTCTTCAACGACGTTTTGAACGTCATGGAGCATATGAGATGTTCCAGGAGTTGAAGTTAATATTTCAAGCAAATGCCCGGATTGAGAGATATGAAGTCTCGAATAAGTTCTACAGCTGCAAGATGGAAGATAATAGTTCTGTCAGTGAGCATATACTCAAAATGTCTGGGTATAATAATCACTTGATTCAACTGGGAGTTAATCTTCCGGATGATAGCGTCATTGACAGAATTCTTCAATCACTGCCACCAAGCTACAAGAGCTTCGTGATGAACTATAACATGCAAGGGATGGATAAGACGATTCCCGAGCTCTTCGCAATGCTAAAGGCTGCGGAGGTAGAAACAAGAAGGAGCATCAAGTGTTGATGGTCAATAAGACCACCAGTTTCAGGAAAAAGGGCAAAGGGAAGAAGAAGGGGAACTTCAAGAAGAACAGCAAGCAAGTTGCTGCTCAAGAGAAGAAACCCAAGTCTGGACCTAAGCCTGAGACTGAGTGCTTCTACTGCAAGCAGACTGGTCACTGGATGCGGAACTGCCCCAAGTATTTGGCGGATAAGAAGGATGGCAAGGTGAACAAAGGTATATGTGATATACATGTTATTGATGTGTACCTTACCAGAGCTCGCAGTAGCACTTGGGTATTTGATACTGGTTCTGTTGCTAATATTTGCAACTCGAAACAGGGACTACGGATTAAGCGAACACTGGCCAAGGACGAGGTGATGATGCGCGTGGGAAACGGTTCCAAAGTCGATGTGATCATCGTCGGCACGCTACCTCTACGTCTACCTTCAGGAGTAGTATAAGACCTAAATAATTGTTATTTGGTGCTAGCGTTGAGCATGAACATTATATCTGGATCTTGTTTGATGTGAGACGGTTATTCATTTAAATCAGAGAATAATGGTTGTTCTATTTATATGAGTAATATCTTTTATGGTCATGCACCCTTGAAGAGTGGTCTATTTTTGATGAATCTCGATAGTGGTGATACACATATTCATAATGTTGAAGCCAAAAGATGCAGAGTTGATAATGATAGTGCAACTTATTTGTGGCACCGCCGTTTAGGTCATATCGGTGTAAAGCGCATGAAGAAACTCCATACTGATGGACTTTTGGAACCACTTGATTATGAACCACTTGGTACTTGCGAACCGTGCCTCATGGGCAAGATGACTAAAACGCCGTTCTCCGGAACTATGGAGAGAGCAACAGATTTGTTGGAAATCATACATACAGATGTATGTGGTCCGATGAATATTGAGGCTCGTGGCGGATATCGTTATTTTCTCACCTTCACAGATGATTTGAGCAGATATGGGTATATCTACTTAATGAAACATAAGTCTGAAACATTTGAAAAGTTCGAAGAATTTCAGAGTGAATTTGAAAATCATCGTAACAAGAAAATAAAGTTTCTATGATCAGATCGTGGAGGAGAATACTTGAGTTACGAGTTTGGTCTACATTTGAAACAATGCGGAATAGTTTCGCAACTCACGCCACCCGGAACATCATAGCGTAATGGTGTGTCCGAACGTCGTAATCGTACTTTACTAGATATGTTGCGATCTATGATGTCTCTTACTGATTTACCACTATCGTTTTGGGGTTATGCTTTAGAGACGGCTGCATTCACGTTAAATAGGGCACCATCAAAATCCGTTGAGACGACGCCTTATGAACTATGGTTTGGCAAGAAACCAAAGTTGTCGTTTCTTAAAGTTTGGGGCTGCGATGCTTATGTGAAAAAGCTTCAACCTGATAAGCTCGAACCCAAATCGGAGAAATGTGTCTTCATAGGATACCCAATGGAGACTGTTGGGTACACCTTCTATCACAGATCCGAAGGCAAGACATTCGTTGCTAAGAATGGATCCTTTCTAGAGAAGGAGTTTCTCTCGAAAGAAGTGAGTGGGAGGAAAGTAGAACTTGATGAGGTAACTGTACCTGCTCCCTTATTGGAAAGTAGTTCATCACGGAAACCGGTTCATGTGATGCCTACACCAATTAGTGAGGAAGTTAATGATGATGATCATGGAACTTCAGATCAAGTTGTTACTGAACCTCGTAGGTCAACCAGAGTAAGATCCGCACCAGAGTGGTACGGTAGTCCTGTTCTAGAGGTTATGTTACTAGACCATGACGAACCTACGAACTATGAAGAAGCGATGGTGAGCCCAGATTCCGCAAAATGGCTTGAGGCCATGGAATCTGAGATGGGATCCATGTATGAGAATAAAGTGTGGACTTTGGTTGACTTGCCCGATGATCGGCAAGCCATTGAAAATAAATGGATCTTCAAGAAGAAGCCTGACGCTGACGGTAATGTTACTGTCTATAAAGCTCGACTTGTTGTGAAAGGTTTTCGACAAGTTCAAGGGATTGACTACGATGAGACTTTCGCACCCGTAGCGATGCTTAAGTCTGTCCGAACCATGTTAGCAATTGCCGCATTTTATGATTATGAAATTTGGCAAATGGATGTCAAAACTGCATTCCTGAATGGATTTCTGGAAGAAGAGTTGTATATGATGCAACCAGAAGGTTTTGTCGATCCAAAGGGAGCTAACAAAGTGTGCAAGCTCCAGCGATCCATTTATGGACTGGTGCAAGCCTCTCGGAGTTGAAATAAACATTTTGATAGTGTGATCAAAGCATTTGGTTTTATATAGACTTTTGGAGAAGCCTGTATTTACAAGAAAGTGAGTGGGAGCTCTGTAGCATTTCTGATATTATATGTGGATGACATATTGTTGATTGGAAATGATATAGAATTTCTGGATAGCATAAAGGGATACTTGAATAAGAGTTTTTCAATGAAAGACCTCTGTGAAGCTGCTTATATATTGGGCATCAAGATCTATAGAGATAGATCAAGACGCTTAATTGGACTTTCACAAAGCACATACCTTGACAAAGTTTTGAAGAAGTTCAAAATGGATCAAGCAAAGAAAGGGTTCTTGCCTGTGTTACAAGGTGTGAAGTTGAGTAAGACTCAATGCCCGACCACTGCAGAAGATAGAGAGAAGATGAAAGATGTTCCCTATGCTTCAGCCATAGGCTCTATCATGTATGCAATGTTGTGTACCAGACCTGATGTGTGCCTTGCTATAAGTCTAGCAGGGAGGTACCAAAGTAATCCAGGAGTGGATCACTGGACAGCGGTCAAGAACATCCTGAAATACCTGAAAAGGACTAAGGATATGTTTCTCGTTTATGGAGGTGACAAAGAGCTAGTCGTAAATGGTTACGTCGATGCAAGCTTTGACACTGATCCGGACGATTCTAAATCGCAAACCGGATACGTGTTTACATTGAACGGTGGAGCTGTCAGTTGGTGCAGTTCTAAACAAAGCGTCGTGGCGGGATCTACGTGTGAAGCGGAGTACATAGCTGCTTCGGAAGCAGCAAATGAAGGAGTTCATATCCGATCTAGGTGTCATACCTAGTGCATCGGGTCCAATGAAAATCTTTTGTGACAATACTGGTGCAATTGCCTTGGCGAAGGAATCCAGATTTCACAAGAGAACCAAGCACATCAAGAGATGCTTCAATTCCATCCGGGATTTAGTCCAGATGGGAGACATAGAAATTTGCAAGATACATACGGATCTGAATGTTGCAGACCCGTTGACTAAGCCAATTCCACGAGCAAAACATGATCAGCACCAAGGCTCCATGGGTGCTAGAATCATTCTGTATAATCTAGATTATTGACTCTAGTGCAAGTGGGAGACTGAAGGAAATATGCCCTAGAGGCAATAATAAATTTATTATTTATTTCCTTATATCATGATAAATGTTTATTATTCATGCTAGAATTGTATTAACCGGAAACATAATACATGTGTGAATACATAGACAAACAGAGTGTCACTAGTATGCCTCTACTAAGACTAGCTCGTTGATCAAAGATGGTTATGTTTCCTAGCCATGGACAAAAGAGTTGTCATTTGATTAAAGGGATCACATCATTAGGAGAATGATGTGATTGACTTGACCCATTCCGTTAGCTTAGCACTCGATCGTTTAGTATGTTGCTATTGCTTTCTTCATGACTTATACATGTTCCTAGGACTATGAGATTATGCAACTCCCGTTTACCGTAGGAACACTTTGTGTGCTACCAAACGCCACAACGTAACTGGGTGATTCTAAAGGTGCTCTATAGGTGTCTCCGAAGGTACTTGTTGGGTTGGCGTATTTCAAGATTAGGATTTGTCACTCCGATTGTCGGAGAGGTATCTCTGGGCCCTCTCGGTAATACACATCACTTAAGCCTTGCAAGCATTGCAACTAATGAGTTAGTTGCAGGATGATGTATTATGAAACGAGTAAAGAGACTTGCCGGTAACGAGATTGAACTAGGTATTGAGATACCGACGATCGAATCTCGGGCAAGGAACATACCGATGAGAAAGGGAACAACGTATGTTGTTATGCGGTCTGACCGATAAAGATCTTCGTAGAATATGTGGGAGCCAATATGAGCATCCAGGTTCCGCTATTGGTTATTGACCGGATATGTGTCTCGGTCATGTCTACATAGTTCTCGAACCCGTAGGGTCCGCACGCTTAAAGTTTCGATGACGGTTATATTATGAGTTTATGAGTTTTGATGTACCGAAGGTTGTTCGAAGTCCCGGATGTGATCTCGGACATGACGAGGAGTCTCGAAATGGTCGAGACATGAAGATTGATATATTGGAAGCCTATATTTGGATATCGGAAGTGTTCCGGGTGAAATCGGGATTTTACCGGAGTACCGAGGGGTTACCGGAACCCCCCGGGGGCTTAATGGGCCATAGTGGGCCTTTGTGGAGAAGAGGAGAGGCGGCCAGGGCAGGGCCGCGCGCCCCTCCCCCCTAGTCCAAATAGGACAAGGAGAGGGGGGCGGCGCCCCCCCTTTCCTTCCTCTCTCCCTCCTCTTTCCCCCTCCACTCCTAATCCAACAAGGAAAAGGGAGGGAGTCCTATTCCTGTGGGAGTAGGACTCCTCCTGGCGCGCCCCCTCCTGGCCGGCCGCACCTTCCCCCTTGCTCCTTTATATACGGGGGCAGGGGGCACCCTATAGACACAACAATTGATCGTTTGATCTTTTAGCCGTGTGCGGTGCCCCCCTCCACCATAGTTCACCTCGATAATACTGTAGCGGTCCTTAGGCGAAGCCCTTCGTCGGTAGAACATCATCATCGTCACCACACCGTCGTGCTGACGAAACTCTCCCTCAACACTCGGCTGGATCGGAGTTCGAGGGACGTCATCGGGCTGAACGTGTGCTGAACTCGGAGGTGTCGTGCGTTCGGTACTTGATCGGTCGGATCGTGAAGACGTAGGACTACATCAACCGCGTTGTGCTAACGCTGCCGCTTTTGGTCTACGAGGGTACGTGGACAACACTCTCCCCTCTCGTTGCTATGCATCACCATGATCTTGTGTGTGCGTAGGAATTTTTTTGAAATTACTACGTTCCCCAACAGTGGAGTGGGGAGCGGCAGAGGAAGGGGATCGCCGGCGAGCTTGGGAGGGGAACGGCGGCCAGAGGCCTGCCCTGTCGGGCCGTGGCTATCTAGGAGGGGTTGTGGTTGCAGAGGAGTGGAGTGGTTAGGAGAAACGAGCTCGGGAGGGTCCTATTTATAGTCGGAGCCGAGGTGGGAATCGAGAGCTCGCCGGAGACTCTGGAAGCAGCGCACGACGACGAGAGGCGCCAGTGAGAGAGGGGGAAGTGGCAAGGGATCACGCGGCCACTGTGGGGGGACGGGGACGAGCACAGGGTGCGGGAGGAGACAACAATAGTGAGCACGGGCTCACTGTGCACTTGGGCATGACGTGCTCGTGATTGCTGCGGCGAGCTCCGGCGTCGGCGAGCGGCAGGGAGAGGTCAAGGGCGATGAGTCGAGGCAGCAGGCGCTTGGCGGCGAAGTGGTTTGGCCTCGGGCGCGCGCACGAGCCAAACAGAGGCATTGGCGGCACCCAGAGCGCGTCGAGTAGCTGCCTGGCACCGTGTCTTTGCATGGTCACCGCATGAACTCTGGCATCATGCGGCGTAGAGCATTAAATTCATGTCTGGGGTGGTGTTCATGCAAGACTAGGTCGATCCAAGCATTTGAGTTGAAGCCAGGTCGACTGAGTGAGACTGTAGCCTCTTGGCAAGTTTCTGGACAGAAACTTTGGAGCTTAATAGAGAAGAATAAAGAGAGAGTTAGGAGCTAAGTTTTGGTGGTTAAGGGTTTCTTAGGAGGGTAATGAAGCCCTAAAAATTTCGGCTTCATTGGATCATGGAAAGATGCACTTCCTTCACAACATGCATTTTTTTGGCCAGAATAGAAAAGATTTTCTGTAGAAAAAATATTCCAAATAACCATGAAATATTTTTGCACAGGGAGGTGTGCCAAGGTCCAAAGAATATTCAGGAATTTTCCCAGATTTTTGTGGGCAAGAAAAATGAGGGTTGCTTTGGAGTAGAAGTGACTGAAGTACTATTTCAGAGGGGAAATGAATATTTTTCATTTAAGAAAAATATTCCCATGGCCATATTTTGATATATCAGAGAGAAATAGATGAGTTTGATAGTGAGGTGAGTCACTTGGGTGAAAATCAAAGAAATGCCCAAGTGATTAAGTCCAAATGAGTTGATTCAAAACTCAAATTCAAATAAAAAATGCAAATAAATCCAGAAAAAGAAAAAGGGCAAAAACCAGGGTGTCACAACTTGTGCAATCAACTTCCATATCTTGCACTAGTTCATCGAGTCACAACCCTCTTGACTGGTAAGACAAGGGACAAGGTAACCTAAATGCTTTCATGGATATCATCGTATGTGCAATTCACTCTATGTCTATGGATATCCATGTATGTTCCTTGTGGGACTAACCCATGTAGGTATTGAAAGTGCAAAACTTCAAAGGATTGCTCCCAACTCTTGATAGACTACATCAACAATTGGGCATCCACATCTTCACTATGTACATGAAGTCATCATCGACAAAACCCAAGGTTAGTTCATCCCTCTTTGGGGGGGATATCACATCTAGGGGGAGCTTTCCTCTAAAAATTGATCTAAAGCAACTCTAATGGTGTGAGCACATTAATACTTTATGTAAAAGTGGTAACCCCACTTGTGCTTAAACGATGAGTATGACCTATGATCAAATGTTCTCATTTGACTCCTAAGTCAATATACTCATATATAGATGACCTAGTCAACGCAAATTTCTTTATAGATGCTAGAATTGGTTGTGCATGCTTTGACACATATTTCATTTGCTTTTTTATTTTGTGAGTGTGTTGGTTGCATACTTTCTTCATTCGAGGACATCCCTTTGTTGTTTTGATTGTCTTGGTTTTTATTGGCCAAGTGGATGTACAAGAATGCCTAAGAAGCCCCTCTAGCTATCTATGCTCTTCTTGTCTCACATTCTATTCATGCTATATCACAAAAATTGAACAAGTCTTTTCCAGACCCTCCGGGTGAGGAGCACTCGGAGCCACCGATTCGACAAGGGCTGCCTTCCAAAACCTTCTTCATGCATTTCGGTCAGACCAACTCACTCAAACTCGGTTGAACCAAAATCATAAAGACTGATCTAGGTTTTCATCTTGGTGCTACCGATTAGACCAAGTCGGTCACACCGATTTGCTGTAACTGCACGCAGTTGCACATCTCGGTGCCATCAATTTGTTCTACTTGGTGCCACCAACAGTACACTGGTACATATACTCTGCGCGACTGTACGTTGAAAATTACTTCAAATGCTATGACTCCGCACCCCGTTGTTGCCGCCCCCTTGGTCTGCGGATAATTGCCGTCGTCTCTTGTGCACCTTCGCCATAGGAATCCGCCGCCGTCAACGGAATCTGCTCCGTTGTTGCCGCCGTAGAGGATCTCCACCAAGTTAGGGTGAGATTCGATCTCCTCGTGCTTCTTTTTCTTTGATTCAATGCACAAGGATAATGTCAAGTATCTTGCCACGATTGCAATGTCTCTATCCACCAGATTAGTTCATTAGAATAGATTCGAGCAAAAAAATTAGAGTTAGGTTTCTGCCAAACGCATCTCAGACCAACCGAATAGGAATTTTTGGTCCCCCCGATTTGACCCTGGCCATTGCACAAGTACAACTCGGTTCCACCGAAATGTACTGATATGTCTCCTACGTATCTACTTTCCTAACGCTTTTCCTCTTGTTTTGGACTCTAATTTGCATGATTTGAATGAAACTAACCCCGGACTGACGCTGTTTTCAGCAGAACTACCATGGTGTTGTTTTTGTGCAGAAATAAAAGTTCTCGGAATGGACCAAAACTTTGCGAGGATTTTTTTATATAATAAATAAGAATTTCTGGAGCCAAGATCCACCGGAGGGGGGCACCTGGGTGGGAACAACCCACCAGGGCGCCCCCCTCCTGGCGCGCCCAGGTGGGTTGTCCCCACCTGGTGGCCCCGCAGACCCTTAAACCGACGCTATAAAATCCTATTTTTCTAAAAAAATCAGGGAGAAAGAATTATCGCGATCCACGAGACGGAGCCGCCGTCACCTCCTGTTCTTCATCAAGAGGCCAGATCTGGTGTTCGTTTGGGGCTCCGGAGAGGGGGATCTTCGTTCTTCGTCATCACCAACCCTTCTCCATCGCCAATTCCATGATGCTCCCCACCGTGAGTGTGTAATTCCTTCGTAGGCTCGTTGGTCGGTGAGGAGTTGGATGAGATTCATCATGTAATTGAGTTAGTTTTGTTAGGGCTTGATCCTGGGCATCCACTATGTTCTAAGATTGATGTTGCTATGACTTTGCCATGCTTAATGATTGTCACTTTGGGCCCGGGTGCCATGAATTCAGATCTGTACCATTTATGTTATCACCATTATATCCATGTTCTAGATCCGATCTTGCAAGTTATAGTCACCTACTACGTGTTATGATCCGGCAACCCCGGAGTGACAATAGTCGGGACCACTCCCGGTGATGACCGTAGTTTGAGGAGTTCATGCATTCACCGTGTGTTAATGCTTTGTTCCGGTTCTCTATTAAAAGGAGGCCTTAATATCCCTTAGTTTCCAATTGGACCCCGCTGCCACGGGAGGGTAGGAAAAAGATGTGATGCAAGTTCTTTCCATAAGCACGTATGACTATTTACGGAATACATGCCTACATTATATTGACGAACTGGAGCTAGTGCCGTATCGCCCTAGGTCATAACTGTCTCATGATGAATATCATCCAACAAGTCACCGATCCACTGCCTACGAATTTATCTTATATTGTTCTTGCTAAGTTACTACTGCTATCTTTACTGTTGCACTTGTTACAAAACTACTGATATCACTGTAACTGTTACTATTGCTGCTCCCACCACTATGAAAACTATCATATTACTTTGCTACTGATCACTTTGCTGCAGATAATTAATCTCCAGGTGTGGTTGAATTAACAACTCGACTGCTAATACCTTCAAATATTCTTTGGCTCCCCTTGTTTCGAATCTATAAATTTGGGTTGAATACTCTAACCTCGAAAACTGTTGCGATCCCCTATACTTGTGGGTTATCAAGACCTTTTTCTGGCACCGTTGCTGAGGAGCATAGCTATATTTGTTGAGTCACTTGAGATTATTATTATCAATTTATCACTATGAAGAATATGAAGGATGCTAAGACTAAACACTTCCAGGGACCTTAATGGCTCTATGGATCTTTGTGCTAAACGAGCTACTTCTTTAGCAATGTCAGATTGTTGGACGGACTCTTGTCCTTCCTTCCTTGTTAGCAGCTTCATTGCTGATTGTAACCGAATTTCTTTGATGCAATAAAGATCCCGTATTTCCCGTAAAAACAAAAAAACAGAAGAAAAAAAACAAAATAAACGTAAGAAAAAAAGAAAATGACAAATAAAACCGAAGAAACAAAATGCAAAAAATATTTTCCTCTAAGATGAGGGGAGGTAAAGAACTGCCATCCTGCTCTGCTTTAGATTCACCTTCTGTTATAAGTAAACTTGCAACACCACCACATGCTATCAATTCTGATACGTCGCAAGTTATTGATGATGCTACTTCTGCTATGATAAAGCTTATGATAATGCTAGTACCTTGCTTGATAATGATGATGTGCCACTTGATGACTTTCTTGATGAACAAATTGCTAGAGTAATACAACATGATGTTGTTGAATCTGATGATGAGCTTGAAACTGAAACTCCTGAAACACCTGCTAGAACTAGCCTTCCTAGATATGAATTGCCTAAGGTACCGGAAGGTTATGTTATGAATGAGGAGACAACTAGAGATATTCTTGCTTGTAGGGATAGAGATGATCTAGAGAAATTATTATGCAAGTATAAAGAAAAATCTCTGAATGCTAGAATGAAATGTGATCCTAAGTTTGCTACTTCACCTATCTTTATTGATGAAGATTATGAATTCTCTGTCAACCCAGAGCTAATTACTTTGGTTGAATCTGATCCTTTCCATGGTCATGAAACTAAAACTGTTGTGGCACATCTTACAAAATTGAATGATATAGCCACCCTTTTTACTCATGATGAGAAAACTTGCTATTACTTTATTCTCAAATTATTTCCTTTCTCATTAAAGGGTGATGCTAAAGTTTGGAACAATACTCTTGCTCCTGGTTGTGTGCGTAGTCCCCAGGATATGATTTATTACTTCTCTGAAAAATATTTTCCTGCTCATAAGAAACAAGCTGCTTTACAGGAAATATTTAACTTTGTTCAAATTAAAGAAGAGAGTCTCCCACAAGCTTGGGGGAGGCTTTGCCAGTTACTTAATGCTTTGCCTGATCATCCTCTTAAGAAAAATGAAATACTTGATATCTTCTATAATGGACTAACCGATGCTTCTAGGGATTTCCTAGATAGTTGCGCTGGTTGTGTTTTCAGGGAACGAACTGTTGGGCAAGCTGAAGAACTATTGAATAACATATTGAAAAATTATGATGATTGCACTCTTCCTGAACCACCGGCTAAACCCACTCCGAACAAGAGGGGTATATTATATCTCAGTCCAGAAGATATGCAAGAGGCAAAGAAATCTATGAAGGAAAAAGGTATTAAAGATGAGGATGTCAAAATTTACCTCCTATTGAAGAAATACATGGGCTTAATACACCACCACTGCCTAACGTGGTTGAGGTAAATTCTCTAATGAAGTTCAATGATAATGACAATCCTCACAATATGCATCCTAGCCAATGTCTTTATGAGTTTGAAAACTATATTAGAAAACAAGATCACTTCAATGCAAATGTTATGAAACAATTGAAATACAATTCTGATATGATTGCTCACTTGAGTGACTTGTTATTTAGAATCTCAAATGATGTTAGAGGTGTTGGAAAGCATGCTTCTATGGTTCAAACTCAGTTAGAACAGGTTGCTAAATCTCAAAGAAATACTCGGGTTCGCGACGCCCTATGCAAATTAATTATTAGGTTCAAGTATTATTATGGCAAATGTTAAAACCAATGTTGGGCCTTGCAGGCAGAGTTTTATTCAAAGCGAAATGTCAAGAGGGTCCCATACCCCTCACCGTGTTAGGGACGCAAAACAAGGAACATAACACCAGTATGACGGAAACTAGGGCGGCAAGAGTGGAACAAAACACCAGGCATAAGTCCGAGCCTTCCACCCTTTACCAAGTATATATGTGCATTAATTAAATAAGAGATATTGTGATATCCCATGATATCCATGTCCCAACATGGAACAACCTGCACCTGCACCTGCAACTAGCAACGCTATAAGAGGGTTTGAGCAAAATTGTAACATATCTAAACAACGGTTTGCTAGGAAGGGTAAAAAGGTTAGAGGCTATTTCATGGCAATGTGGGAGGCTTGATAAACAAGTGGTAGGTAGCGCGAAATAGCGATAGCATCGAGACAACTAGCATAGCAAAGATAGTAGTGAGATCCAAGGTGACGGTCATCTTGCCTGAAATCCCGCTAGGAAGAAGAATGAGTCCATGAAGAAGATGAAGCCACGTAGTCGAACGAATCCTCACAAACGCAACGAAACAGGAACTATCGAGAGGAAGCACAACCGGAAAAAAGCAAACAACATGGTAAACACACAACACATAAACATGATATGATGCTCAACCAAGTATGATGCATGACAAGTCTATATGATGCTACTCATTGCAAGAGATGATGCATACAGGAGCAACACATCAAAGCAAGTTTAAATGAGGCCGGAAACAACATATAACAATTCCGGTAAGTCCTCATATGCAAATTTCGTCATTAGTCCAGATCTGATTAGAACACAATGTTGAAGTTGTTAAACATCAAGTTAAAGTGCACCAAGATGATCTACTCGGTTTTCTATTCAAGTTACACATAAATTTCGTTTAATTCAGAGCTACGGCCTAGAAGATATGAGCAAAACAAGTTAAACATGGCATTGATGCAAAATACATACAAACATCAAGCAAACACACTCAAAAACATGGAAGCAACAAGGTAACATGAAACTACATGCAAAAGTAAGCAAGTTTCATATAGAGCATGCTCAAAATGGAGCAACGGTTCAACACATACACTCCATACAAGTTGCATACACAATTTGCCCAAAACAGCAACTAAGCACTTTGCAATCAAGGAAACAACATGCTACATGAATCATATGAGCACAAACTTGATATGCACTCAAAGTACAGTCAACATGCTTCAAATAACATTTAAGGTTAAGGTTCATAGGCATCAGGATTAAACCAATATGATCAATGCAAAAGGCAACTTAATAACACAGATTATGACAGTGGACAGGACATACATGTGTAGGAATAACATGTTGACAAGTTGGGGCATGAAACAATGATGATATAGTGCAAGATCATGGCAAACAAGAGCTTGGCGTTAAAGTACAGGTTAAACATGGCAAAACATTATTACTAAGCATCTCCATATAACCCATAAATCAATGGCAAACAACAAGACAAGATGCAACAAGATATAAGCTGATTCTCGGACTTCGAGGAAATCTGGGAATGCAAAACAGTAACATCAACATAACATGTTTGCAAGCTTGGAACAGAGGTCATATTAAGTACTCATAACATACTACAAATCATGTAAAAGGAGCATCACCAAAAGAGGCATAGATCAATCAATAACAAGCTCACAACATGGCATCATGAAGTTAACAGAAAACTGGAACATCATTTAGGCATGTTCATGGCAATGAAAACATATGCTACAGGACATATATGAGGTAGCAAAAGGCATGGCATGAGAGAGCATAACATGCATATCAAAAACATCTCAAGTAGGCATCTCCAGATTATGCATGGAATAGATGGTAGCTTCAATGCAAACATGGCAAATGATATGAATAGATTCAGACTCGGTAGAAAAACATGACATGGCAGAAACAGATTCATGATAGCAACTTTGCAAGCTAATGCCACTCACCACAAAGCATTTCATGGCATCACAAGGTAACCAACAGTAAGAAGACACATTTATGAAGCTAAACATGGCAAGATCAAGTTCATAGGGTGCATGGATCACTAGAAAAACACATGGCAATAATGAACTTCATGTTAACAATCTGCCAGCAACGATATTTGGCAAAAGTAGAGCATGGTAATGACAAGCTAGATTACCCGATAATTACAACCAGAGGAATGAATGGATAGATCATAACCTTATCTTCAATACACTCTTACTGAATATCGTCAAAACATGCATGGATCTACTTGTGGAAACAAGTTTACATAGCATCACAATGTAACACTTACAGACTTAGCCAAAAACCACCAAGTCTCAGAAATCAGCAACATTAAGTAGCACACTTCGCAAGCTTCTGCTAGTCACCATAAGGCACATAAAATACATGGATTGCACCAATGAAAAGATGGCATGAAGATGCTCCTAAAACATGTAGACGTCATGCTCATAGGATGCACACACAAAATGCAATGAAAAAGACAAATCAGCAAGTTATGATAAATTCCAGCAGACAACATCATATAGCACTTTTCCAATGAATGTTAGGGCATCAATATAGACAGTAACATGCACTCAAATGACACTAACATGAGCAGAATCACGAGGCAAACATTCAGATATATCATATGCGCTAAACCGAGCTATATGCATGGAGACAGGACATGATGAACACGGGCACATAAAATAGGAATCCAGGGACTTGGAAGAAATTCGACCTCGAGGGGGAAAAAGTCAAGGGCGGCGGATCTCGCCGGAATCTCGCCAGAGATGGTGGGGACGGCGGCCGGAGCTCGAGGGAGGTCGGCGGTGAGTCGGGGTCGCCGGATCCGATGGCTCCTCCGGCGAGGCTGGACGGAGGGCGGCGGCGGGGCTCCATCCCCGTGTAGATCTAAGGTCGAGGGCGGTGGCTTGGCAACTCCGGCGACGGAGCTCACCGGCAGGAGGCGGGGCGGTGATCAGGGGATGGCCTTCGGCGGCGGGAGAGCTCCGGGCAAGGGCGGACCTGCGAGGCGGGGTGGCGCGACAAAGGCGGGGTCCGGCCGGGAAGCAAGGAGGAGGTCCGGCGGGGGTTGCGCTGCTCCGGCGAGGTCGCGCCGGCGAACATCGGTGGCGAGCGGGCGGTGGAGCACGGAGCAACGGGCGGCGGCGCTAGGGCGGAGGCGGCGGCGCTATGGCGGAGGCAGCGGTGACCCGGCTCGGGCTGGCGGCGGCGGTGAGGTGGCGGTGCCAGATTGGCTGACGAATCGGGGCTGCTGAGGTCGCGGCCTCTAATTTGCCCGGGCGACGTGGAGGCTGGACATGTCCGGCGCGGACGGATGTGTCCGGCGGCGTGAGGAGGAAGATGGGTAGGGTTTTTCCCACAAATTTCGGGGGAGGGGGCCTTTATGTAGATAGAGGGAGCTAGGAGAGTCCAAATGGGGTGCTGTTTTCGCCCACACGATCGTGATCCAATATCGGAGAGCATGGAGGGGGGTTTAGATGGTCTAGTGGGCTGTTATGAATGGGTGATGGGCTGCAAAGAGAAGGGGTTTTTACGGTTACCCGGTTAACCATTGGGGCATCAAACGACCTCCAAATGGAACGAAATTTGACAGACGGTCTACCGGTGATATACCAAGACCACTCGACAAATCTCGGCCCATTCCGAGAATGTTTTTATCCCGCTCACGAAACAAGATCCGAGAGGGGCAACGGGTGCATGAGAGAGTGTTGGATTCCGAAAAGGACAATGGAGAAAGAGACCGGATGCAAGTTTTGAAAAATATGATGATGCAATGCACATGATGACATGGCAAAGATGCAACACACAAGCGAATGACATGGCAAAGACAATGAATAACTGGAAGACACCTGGCGCATCGGATCCGGGGCGTTACAACTCTCCTCTACTAACAAGAGATCTCGTCCCGAGATTTTAGGAACAAGACGGAAGAGAAAGAAGATGAGGTGAAACAAGAGCGCAATAGAGAAGATGAACA